>NC_067400.1:538288545-538588545 GCF_016432865.1 Antechinus flavipes
TCAGGGCGCCAAAGTGTGGTGAGCTTTTTCTTCTCAAAAAGCAGCCAGGTGATAAAAGTTCAGATCTTTTATTATTTCCAATATAGCCCGGTTAGCTTAGAGGCCTATCTCTCTGCTTGGTTCCAAGAGCTCTCTCCAAATGTCTTTAAATCCAAAGGTCTGGTCCTTCAGCCTCTGCCTCTGCTTTTTTCAGCCTCCAGCCAGCTCTAACTCTTCATGCCATTCCCGTGAAATCTCCACTTGTAGCGTCTTCCTCTGAAGAACTCTCCGACTGGCCCATTGGCCTATTTATGCTCCTTCCAGAGAGAGGGATTATGGGTAGTTCTACTTAGTACCTTGTTTCAGGTTCTGCCCAAAACATCTTCTTGTAAGATTAGATCAACTCTAATTACTTAGCAGTTAGTAAGGATTCCAACAATTAACCAATTTCATTTGAAAAGTAAGATAAAACTAAACAGTATCAAAAATGAAACAGGATTCGCAACAAATTAAAAACAATTAAAGGAAAGTATTACAAACCATTTTGCCTAATTATAAATCAATAAAAGTGACAACCCAAATACAACAGTTGAATATTTATAAGAATATGAAATATCCAATTTTTTAAAATGGAGAATTTAAATAATCCAGTCTCAGAAATTGAACAAGTCATAAATGACTTCATGAAGCAAAAATAAAACAAATCAAAATTTATAAAAATCATCCACAACCAGATGGATTTATAAGCTAAATCTATCAAATCTAATCCACATGCACTAGATGTCCTCTTTAAATGTGGTGAGAGAAGCCATCTAATCAAAAGGAGAGGCTTCAGAAAATTTCCAATGTATGAATTCCAGGATTGGACTGAGCTCCCATGATGAAGAGGTTTCCTGGTGTAAAGGAACTCTAGCGTGTAGTCTGTTCTTGGAAGTCAATATGGAAATATGGAAGTCAATACTTAAAATAGGTAGAATAAAAACTAAGAAAACTACAGAGCAGTATCATTAATGAACAACTAATGCAAATATTTAAATATCAAAAAGACAATCACAACCACTTATCAAAATTATATACTATGATCCGTTTAGATTTATTTATGAACTAAGGGATTGGTGCTTGTTAGAAAAACCATCAAGACAATGGACTATATTCATAATAAAAATGATTATATCAACCAATGCAAAAAAAAAAAAAAAAAGCTTTGGATGGAATAACATACCTATTACTTGATTGGTTGTTCTTCTTTATTTTTGAAGAGGACCAAAATGGCTTCACTATGTTAGAATCAACTTACAGTATTTCCAAGTGTGGCTAATCAGGCCAATGTGAATTCAGAATATTCTACCACAGGTCAGATACAAATAACTCATTTGATCATTTACAATGAATTCTCTAAATTTTACATAAGGCACTTCTTTTGAACTATTTCAATTTTGCTTTGTCACAGAATACAACACCTTCTCTGATGAGAACATGCCACACTGGATAGTCTGTGTTAGTGTCTCCCATGTCACACAATCCAAAGAACTCAAGAAGGACTTTGAAAGTGTCCTTATGTCATTTTTTTTCTGCCCACCATATGACCATTTGCCCTGTGTAAGTTCTCCATAAAATAGTTGTTTTAGCAAGCATACATCTGGCATTCAAACAATGTGGCCCACCCAACAGAGTTGTACTCTCTGCAATAGAGTTTGAATGCTTGCCACATTGCCAGAACTAACTCAGCATTTGGGAGGCTCCAAAGAAAAGTATGAAAGATAAGAGGCATTAGACTGACTATCAAACTGGAGGTCTACTTACCAATTGTTCCTGTCTCTTTGTTTGAATGATTGTGAAACCTGAACAACATGCCAGGAAACTGAATCACTTCCATTTGAAATGTTTTAGAAAGATTCTGAAAATCACCTGGAAAAATAAGATACAAGACAGTGAGAACTTTTCTTTTTTATTTATTTACTTTTTTAAAAAAATTTTTATTTTTATTTTTAAATTATTATTTTTTATAACTTTTTATTGACAGAACATATGCATGGGTAACTTTTTACAACATTATCCCTTGCACTCACTTTTGTTCTGACTTTTCCCTTCCTTCTCTCCACCCCTTCCCCTAGATGGCAGGCAGTCTTATACATGTTAAATATATTATAGTATATCCTAGATGCAATATATGTGTACAAAACTGTACAGTTCTCTTGTTGCACAAGAAGAATTGGATTCAGAAGGTAAAAATAACCTGGGAAGAAAGACAAAAAATGCAAACAGATCACACTCATTTCCCAGTGTTCCTACTCCTTGGGTGTAGCTGATTCTGTCCATTATTGATCAATTGGAACTGAAATAGATTTTCTCTTTGTCGAAGATATCTACTTCTATCAGAATACATCCTCATACAGTATTGTTGTTGAAGTATATAATGATCAGTGAGAATCTTTCTTGAGCTAAACTACCAAGGGAAAGTTTTGTAGAATGCCAACCAATGAAGAATAAAAAGAATGTCAGGCAAGAATTAATTCCAGTTTAATTTTAATAACAACAACAATATGGGAGCCCTTTTTCAATCCAGCTTTGTTATGTCCCTGGAAAATATATAACAGGGGTATATATTATATATCACTCCTTTACTGTTGGAAAACCCTCCATCTGAATTCCATAACCTATTCCATTTTCTATAACATATTGCCATACAACATCTCTAGATGTTGTTAAAAATTTGTTTGATGGGAAGACTTTGATATTTTAACTAATTCTGCTTTGAATGAGTAGGATGGGCCATGAATGTAGAACATTGCATATGACATCAGATTTTTTTCAACATATTGATCAATTTTGCTCATCTTTTTTAAAAAATTGTCATAAAAGATAGCTTCCTGAAAGGGATAAAAAAGGGATGGAGATGAAAATTTAGAATATGTGAAAACAAAAATAATCAATACATTTTTATTCTTAAAAAGTAGAAGGAAAAACCTTTGTTTTCTCCAAAGATTACTCAGTCTCCTTTATTCCCATTAAATTATAGAATCAAAGAAATAGGAATGTGGCATGATACCTAAAGAAGGAGGACCCAGATGTTGAGAGGAGTCTGACTATAAGAACTTCACTGTAAGATCATTATATTCATTTTAAAATTGGTTAGTGACCCTGAATTTTAATGAGCAACAACAAACAAAATCATTTATAGGCATAGATGTAGAAAAAGAGAAAATATGAGAAGATAAACATGGATCAAGAAAGATAATCTGGAAATCACTCTCACAACACCTTTAAAATCCGAACCTCTAAAATCGTTCTATCTAATATTCTGATCATGAAAAGAAGTTATCTTTGTGAACAGAATCAGGAATTTTCAATCAATCCTAATTTCAAAATTCATCCCTGATTCTCTCTTTCAATGTGTTCTAGGAAAACCACTTCCTCTTTCTGGGCTTAAGTGTCAATTCCTCTTTTGCAATCACAAGCATAATCCTGTGTAAATAGGAAATTCTTATTAAATATTTTTCATTCTTTCATTCATGTGAAATAAGGGGATTAAGTTGTATGATGTCTAAATCTTCCTTTCTGCAACTTCTGAATGCCTCTTAATCACTACAATGATGAAGTAAGTAGCAACTACCTCTACTGGACAACTAGGTCTGAATAACTAGAGATGATTCTATAGTTGGAAACTTCTATGGAATATTCTGCACAGGAGAGAATTTCAAATGATGTTCCCTGTGAGTCCAAATTGAAAGAAGTTCAGTATCATGATTCCAGGTTAGAAAGGCACCAATATAATAAATATAAAAATTTTAGAATTGATACTACAAAAGAAATTAATATAAGAAGTCATTTGAATAGAAAGAACATATTTAACATCAGAAAATTCACAGTGAGAAACCATATAAATATAATGAATTGCAAAATCTTCATTTAGAAGAAAATCTAGTTTATATCTTCAAAGAATTCATTCTGGAGAAAAATCATATTAATGTGATGAATGTGAGAAAGATTTCAGATAGGATACATATTTTATTCACCATTAGAGAATTCTTACTGGAGAAGAATCTTATAAATGTAATGAATGTGGAAAGGTTTTCATTGAGAAAATAGTACTTAGTTGTCATAAGAGAATCTCTACTGGATAGAAAACTTATGTATGTAATTTATGTGGGAAGGCCTTCAGCCAGTTACAGAATTTAATGAACATCTGAAAAATTCATACTATATAGAAGCAAAATGAATATAGCAAATGTGGGAAGGGCTTCAAAGATATATCTTTAGCAGCACTGAAGTACTCAGTATTCAAAAGCACATTATCTTAGAATTATAAATGGTCTCTAAGACCAGATTTTCTGAAGGGTTCTCAATTTATAATTTTTCTATGTGTGATCAACCCCTTTGGAATCTGGCAAAGTCAGGAGATGCTAACTAAGAATATATTCAAATTAGTGAAGGAAATGGTAAATTTCAATTAGTGTTTTTTTCCCATCCAAGTTCTTGGAACTCTTGAAATATATCCACAAAAATCTTGGGGAGTTTTCTGTAGATCCCTGTTTAAAAACCCTAATCTGATCCAACCAATAACTCAAAAAAAATTGATTTGAACAAACTGGACAAATGGTCATTGAGTGTTTGAAGACTTCTGGGAAATGTACTATGTCTCCTACTATGAAACAATTTGAAATTGTTTCAAGTGTTAGAAAGATTTTTCTTAAACCAATGCTAACTTTGATTCTTTTTTTTTTAAGTTTTTTTTTTAAATTTTCAAATAATATTCACGGATAATTTTTCAACATTGAGCCTTGCATAGCCTTGTGTTTCAGATTTTCCCCTTCTTCCCCCTCCATGACAAGCAATTCAATATATGTTATACATATTAAAATATTTATCAAAGGCAATGTGTGAAGCATATTTATACAATTCTCTTGCTGCACAAGAAAAATCAGATTAAAAAAAGAAAGTAAATGAGTAAGAAAACAAAATGCAAGTGAACAAGAACAAAAAGAGTGACAATGTTATGTTGTGATCTACATTCAGTTCCCACAGTCCTCTCTCTGGGTATAGATGGCTATCTTTGTCACAAGATCATTGGAACTGGCATCAGTCATCTTATTGTTGGAAAGTGACTTTGTTTCTTTGAAAAAAAAGTCACAGTTCTTCCCACAGCCTCTACTATTAATTAAGAGAAAAAGTTAATTATATATCTAAATAGCAATCCCCCAAGTTCTTAAAGATTTTCTAATCTTTAAGTCCTCTGATCACCACTATTTTTTTTTATGTCTCTAGAGTGAAAATCCAACTCTTTCATTTAATTCTCATTTAACATGATCCAAAATATTTGGGTTGTTCATTCTAGACATTATAGTTCTCACTGATGTGATTTCTTAAAACAGTGTAAAGTTATAGGCAAAACCATGATGGTGAAATAAAGGTAGGATCTCACCCGAGTTCTTGCCCAAACCCTTCCTACCTTTAAACAATGACTCTGAACATATTTTAGAGCATCAGAGCCTACATAAAGATGGAGTAGAACAATTTTCCAGCTGAAGACAGCTTGGAAGGTTTGCAGGATGGGCCTACTGGATTGGGATGGGTCTAGAGTATAATAAATATACAGGTTATACCAGCAAAGCCTAGGTCCTACAAAATCAGGAAGAGACTGTGGGTCTTCTAAATCAGTGGCAGTGGAAATGATCTTCAGTCCTCTTAGCTCACAGAGGCCAGACACAACTAAGTAGGAAATGTTTGATGGGAGTCTCAGTCCAGGATCAGGTTTTGGGAACCACAGAATCATTGGTGGCCATGCTGTAATAGCGACAGCAACAGCAGCAGAGATAGCAATCAGGGTAAGGCAGTTGTGATTCCTAGAAATCTCAACCCACAAATATGCAGGGGGAGGGGTGGACAGCTAGTCAGAGGGAGATTACAAAGGCCTCTTTGCTGGCACTCTGGAAGATTTCTGTTGCTTTGTCCATACACAGATATGGGTAGCAGTCTGGCTAATGATACAAGTGCCTAGAAGGATCTCTGAAAACAGCTGCACAAAACCCTGAAACTTTGGACATTGCAACCTTGGAATGTTAAAAAGCACATTATCTCAGAATTATAAATAGTCTCTGAGATCAAATTTTCTGAAGGGTTCTCAATTTATAATTGAAACCCTGGAAACAGAGCTCTACTTTAATAAAGAGTTAAAAGTCAAGTAGTAGGCTTGGGAAATTAGTAAACAGCATAAATGGATTCTGATCATATGAAGTTATTATGGTGATAAGGAAGATAAAACTACATTCTCAGAAGATGATAACAAAGCCAAAGCTCCTACATTCAAATCTTCCAAGAAAAATAAGAATTGGTCTCAGGCTACAGAATAGCTCAAAAGTGATTTTGAAAATAAAGTAAAAGAGGAAGAGCAAAAATTGATAAGAGAAAGTAGAGTGATGCAAAAGGAAATACAAAAGGCAAATTAGGGGAAGAATGCCTTTAAAAGAAAAATTGATCAATTGGGAAAGGAGATACAAAAGTTCACTGAGAAAAATAATTCCTTAAAAATTAGAATTGAGCAAATGGAAGCTAATAATTTATGGGAAATTAAGATACAATCAAACAAATCCAAAAGAACGAAAAAATAGGAAAAAATGTAAAATATCCCTTTGGAAAAACAACTGAACTGAAAAATAAATCCAGGAGAGCTGAAAGCCATGATCAAAAAATTGTGTAGATATCATCTTTCAGGAAATTATTAAGGAAAATTATCTTAATATTCTAGAAACAGAGGGTAAAGTGGAAATTCAAAGAATCACCTATTAAGTTGGAAACTCCTAGAAATATTAGAGCCAAATTCTGGAACTCCCCAGATTATGGAGAAAATATTGCAAGTATGCATAAAAAAACAATTCAAGTACGTTGGAGCCACAGTTAGGATAATATGAGATTTAGCAGCTTCTACATTAAAGGATCAGGGTTTGGACTATGATATTATGGAGAGCAATAGAGCTGGGATTGCAACCAAGAATCATTTACCCAGCAAAAGTGAGTGTAATTCTTTAGGGGAAAAGATAGATATTCAATTAAATAGAAGACTTTCAAGCGTTCAAGATAAAAAGATCAGAGCTGAATAGAAATTTTGATTTTCAAATATAGGACTCAGGAGAAGCACAAGAAGGTAACCAGAAAAGGGAATCTTAAGATACCTAACAAGGTTTATCTATTTACATTCCTACATTAAGATGATGCTTTTAACTCATAAGAACATTCTCATTATTATAACCTTTATAAGGAGTATATTCTGAAAGAGAGCATTGGGGTGGGTCTGGAGTGTAATAGCTGTACAGCAGTCTTGAAGTCAGGAGGACTTGAATTCAAATCTGGTCTCAGACACTTAACTGTGTAACCTCAAGCAAGTCACTTAACTCCAATTGCCTCAGCAAAATAAATAAATAAAATAAAAATGACTGTCTTGATTAGTAAAGAAGGACATTTAAAGCTGAAACCATATTTCACCAAGAAGGCCCTCTACAAAATCTCTTTTAAAATGCTCCCCATCTTTCTCTAGATCAAATTTTTCAGAAATTATCTTTACAATGTGATGAAATAAAAGTTTCTGCATTTTATTTAACCCATGTTTTTTTCCACATAAAAGAAACATATCATTAAGTTATACAGACTAGAATTGGAGGGAAGGAAGGTATAAACTTTGAAGATATAATTCATCTTCCTTCCCCTTTGATATAGGCATAGAAACTCTTAATGGTATATCCCTACTTTCTCCAATCTCTAAGCAAGTGTGAATCACCCCAAAAGCCAGAGTACAAAAGTACAATATGTGAGAAGCAGGAGTGCCTGAACTGTGCTGAAGTTGGTATAAATTAGAAGAGTTGAAACCCAGAAGGAAGACTGTTTCAGACCTGGAAATTAGCAACCTAGGAAAAGAGTCAAGGAACCTGATAAAGAAACACATGGTTAGAGAGAGACCTTAAGAATGGTTTATTATTTATTGCTAGGTTTTGTGTTTTGTTGTTGTTGTTGTTGTTGTTGTTGTTGTTGTTGTTGTTTTTGTCTCAGTTATTTCCAGTGTGAGAGGGGAAAGATCATGTTTTACTTTATCCTGGTCCCAGGAGACAATAAGTATTTAATTCTTACTTATGGAATTCACTTTAAAAATTATAAAATGGACACTTTTTCATATTAAGGGGTGGGGGGCCACTGTCACACCTCAGATTTGGACAATTCCTCAGATCTTTTCAAAGCAGAATGACCCAAGAAATTTCTCTTGAGATCCTATCCCAAAGAATTATGTAAATAGGCAGAGTCCAAATCAGTCTTTTGAAATATATGAATGTGATCATCTTCTGCTGAGAATTCTGTTACAGGATTCAATAAACTTCAAGTAATAATTAGTCTAGACTTCTGGAATTATACACACACATATATGTATGTATGCATATATACACATATATACATGTAGAGATGTATATGCCTACAAAATATGTACATATATACATGTAGGTATGTATTTACATATGTGTGTGTATATAGATAGATAGATGTTACTCTATTACTTAGTTTTTCTTAGTTTTTTTGCAACATGGCTAACAAGGAAATGTCTTACATATTTTCACATATATGATTGACACCATGTCTTATCTTCACAATAGGTAAGAGAGAAGTAAAAGGAAAGAGAGAATCAAAGCTCAATTTAAAAAAATGTTAAAATGAATGTTTTTTAAAATTAACATCTTTGACTTTCAAGATTCTTTTAAAAGATAGTAATATGATTTTAGAATTCAACATTCTCTTCCTTTGTGTTTGTTAATTTAATTAGTTCTTAAATATTTCCCAGTTACATTTAAAACAATTGTTTATATTTGATTTAAAAACCTTTGAGCTCCAGATTCTCTCCCATATCCTCACCTCAGCCCCACATTAAGAAATCACATGTGAAGTTATGCAAACCATTTCCGTAAAAGTCATGTTGTGGAAAAAAAAAACCATAAATCTCCCACCTAAAAACAAACTAAAGAGGCAGTTAGATGGTCCAAGGATTATAGCATAGCCCTGGAATCAGGAGAACCTGAATTCAAATCTGGCCTCAGACACTTTACATTTACTATTTATGTGATCCTGGGAAAGTCACTTGAATCATGGATCATTATGCTGTTGAGAATAGCAAAGTCATTTACAACTGATGATCTCAGAACATTTTTCTTACTTTGGATACTCTGAATATATTTTAAATACTTTGAATTTGAATGAAAATACTTTGAAGACTTTGTAGGTTTTTTTTTTCTGAAAGCATCCTGATTATCATTTACCATAGAGCAATAATATTCCATCACATCCAATCACATATTACAATTTATTCAGTCTTTCTCCAAGTCCTTCAAAATACATTTTTTGCCTTGACAAAAGAGCTGTTATAAACAGTTTTATGCATATTTTCATTTTTTTAAGTAATAGCTTTTTATTTTGAAAATATAGGCAAAGAGGGCAGCTAGATGGCATAGTGGATAGAGCACCATCCCTGAAGTCAGAAGGAACTGAGTTCAAATCTGGACTCAGACACTTCACACTTCCTAGCTGTGTGACCCTGGGCAACTCACTTAATCCCAATTGCCTCAGCAAAAGAAAAAAAAGAAGAAGAAAATATAGGCAAACATAGTTTTCAAAATTTTGTGTTCCAAATTTTTCTCCCTTCTTTTCTTACACCGCTCTCCCCTAAATAGCAAGTAATCTAATTCTACCTTTATCATGCTGCACAATAAAAATCAGATCAAAAAGGGGAAAAAAAGAGAAATAAAAAATCAAGCAAACAACAGCAAAAGTAAAAATACTATATTCTAATCCACATTCAGTTCCCTCAGACCTTTTTCAGGATGCAGATGCTTTTCTCCATCACAAATCTGTTGGAATTGGCCTGAATTACCTCATTATTGAAAAAAATTATCATCAGTACTGATCATGACATAATCTTGTTATTGCTATGCACAACGTTCTCTTGGTTCTATTCACTTCACTTAGCATCAGCTCATATAAGTCTCCCTAGGCCTTTCTGAAATTATCTTGCTGATAGTTTCTTATACAATAATATTCCATAACATTCATATAACAACTTATTCAACCATTCCCCAATTAATGGATATCCACTCAGTTTCCAGTTTCTTGCCATTTAAGTATGGTTTTTTGGGGGTGTACAATTTGATTTTGATTCTTATTTTTAAATTTAATTTTATTTATCTAATATTTTCTTCAATTACATTAATATTTTTACATTTGTTTTTAATATTTTTGAGTTCTAGTTTCTCTGCCTTATCCCTAGCCACAATTAAGAAATCACTTGTGCAGTTATGCAAAAAAATTTCATAAAAGTCAAGTTGTGAAAGAAAACATAGGTCTCCCACTCTAATGAAAATAAAATCCTCCAAGAAAATTTAAGTCGAAAAGAAAGGGAGTGATAGAGAAAGAGAGAATTCTCCAATGTGTGTCAGATACAATCAGTTTCTTCTCTGGGAAAGAATAGTAATTTTCATCATATGTCCTTCCTGGAGTAGTTGTGGACATTTGTACTTTTGAGAATAGCAAAGTCATTTACAGCTGGTTATCTCAAATCATTGTTAATACTTTGTATACAGTACATTCTACCTATTTCAGAAACCTTATCTTGTGATAAGATAGTTAGGCATGTGTCAATGCTTAGCTTCTGCTATACAAATTTCCAATTTTCCCAGAAATTTTTGCCAAATAGTGAATTCTTATCTCAGAAGCTAGAGTCTTTGGTTACCAAAGACTGGATTACTATAGTCATTGACTATTGTGTCTTGTGAACCTAACCTACTCCACTGATGGACTAATCTATTCTTAGTACCAAAAGTTTTGATGACCAGTATTTTATAATTTAGTTTTAGGTTTGGTACTACTAAACCACTGTCCTTTGCTATTTTTTTTTCATTAATTATCTTGATATTCTAGACCTTTTTTTCTTCCAGATGAATTTTGTTATTATTTTTCTAGTCCTGTAAAATAATTTTTGGAAGTTTGATTTGATGTTGAAAAAGTACATTAATTTCGATAATATTGTCATTTTTATTATATTATTTTGGCCTACCCATGAGCACTTGATATTTTTCCAATTGATTAGATGTGACTTTATTTGTGTGGAAAGTATTTTGAAAGAGTCAATTTGTGGGCAAAGTAATATTCAATGTGTGGAAGGTAAAAATTTTTTCACTTCCTAAGAATAGGAGCAATTCTTATATGAAATTGACTTCCTTGAGAGAAGATGGACTCCTCATCACTGCAAATCTGTAAGCAAAGGCTAGATGGAAACATTTCAAGATAAGCTTATTATATCAGGAGTGTATTTCAGGATGCTGAGAACTCTAGCAAAACTAAAATGTCATGATTATGAGGGAGCTATAGCACAAAGAAATGATGGCTAAATTATATGAGGCAATTTAAGAAAGAAGAGTACATTAAGAATGGTAAGAGTATGTGATCCAGCAAAGAATTTTGCTCACTCGAGAGACTTACATGAGTTGATGCTAAATGAAGTGAGTAGAACCAAGAGAATATTGTACACAACAACAACAAGATTATGTGATGATTATTTCTAATGGACACAGTTGTTTTCAACAATGAAGTGAGTCAGGCCAATTCCAACAGACTTGTGATGGAGAGAGCCATCTGCATATAGAAAGAGGACTATTGGACTGAATGTGGATCACAAGATAATATTTTCACCTTTGTTGTTGTTGTTTGCTTGATTTTTTTTCTTTCTCATTTTTTTCCTTTGATCTGATCTTTCTTGTACAGCATGATAAATGTGGAAATATATACAGAAGAATTGCATATGTTTACCATATATTATATTGTTTGGTGTCTAGGGAAGGAGGTGGGTGGAAGGGAGGATGAAAAATCTGGAATACGAGGTTTTGCAAGGGTGAATGTTGAAAACTATCTTTGCATGTATTTTGAAAACAAAGCTATTGTCAAAGACTTTTGCTCAATTATAGTTAGACAGGAGAAAAGAAATGTTTTCTATAGAGGGTGGTAATTCTGTCGAAAGTTATAGAAAAAACTTTGAAGTGTAAGAATTGAGAAAAGATGATTAAATTTCAAAGTGGAGAGAATACATAAGACAATAGTTTATAGAGAGAGTTTATATATTTTTTATTTTATATTTATGCTTACGCCATCTGTTTTTATATAACATTTACTTCAGAATGTATCTTCTCCATTTTGTCAATTCAGCAAGCCATCCCATTGGACAAAGAAAATTAAAATTAACCTTAGTCATATCCAACCATAAATCCATTTAGATTCACGAGACCATCTCACTAATCACCATATCCTTCTCTGCTAACCAGACTAGTGTTTGTATAGTAGCAAGTAGTATGGCATTATCCATCTGAGGTTTCAACTGAAAGATAAGGAAGAAAAAGGAACTCAAATTATACAATTTCTTTTTTTTTTTTGGTTAAAAAAGTAGGAATCAGCATTCTTTGCTTTAAAGAAATGATTTTAGATCATGTTCTGGGCTTTAGGAGGAAAATAAAAAGGATTTGGAGTAGCTTCTAAGAAGAAAAATATCAGTAACTCAATGTATGATGGGTGCTAGACCCCTTTACCTAAAGTGACTACTCAAAGGCATCTTCAGATACAAAGAAGAAGCACTTATTTGATCCTTACAAGAGAAGCCCAAACACTCCAGCTGGGCAGAAAGCTGAGCTTCTACTCCCACACCCCAGAATTGTGCCTGGTTCACAAGCCAGAAAAAGTGAATTTGGTTAAATAGCAAAAGACCCAAGTCTTTTCATTGGATGGATTGAAAAAGAAGTAATCATTATTGACCAATGGTCAGCAATGTTGTCTGTTCCTGTGAGTCATATAGCTTCCTGGAGCTTAGACCTAGGGTCTGATTTTTCCTGCCCCACAGACCTCTGAGAAGAGGGATCACATAATAAGCCTGCACGCCTAGGATCTGACTTACTTCATCTCATAGACTTTTTGAGAAATCTTTACCTGGTCCCATTAACTCAAGGAAAAAATGAAAGCATATCCATGCAAGTCATAGCCCAATTGCATTATTATTATTATTAACAATGTATAATATATAAATAACATAAAAATAGCAATAATAAATAGCACCTACATAGTGCTTTAATGTTTGCAAGGTGCTTTTACAATATATCATTTTATCCTCATAACAGCTCTGTAAGAAAGGTGCTATTATTAAGCTATTAAATTTTGATTAATTATGCTAAATTTTGACATGGAAAAAGCGGTATCCATCACCAGAGATGAATGTGAAGAAGAATCAGCATTTCAAGAAAAAATGTTGTTGAAAGAGAAATCTGAGCTTCTCTCTTCCCTAGACATAAATTACTAATAATCAATACTGTAGCTATGGACTTCACGCAAAAGGAATGAGATCTTTATCAGATGAACTTATATAAGGATGTTATACTAGAGGATCTTAACATATAATTGTCCAAATCTGATGTCATCCTCTGTTATAAAGAAGAACAACAAATACACAGATGTTCAAGGGCAATCTGGGAAGCAAAAAATAAGAGATAAGCAAAAGAAAAAAGCAGTATAAGTTGAATGAAGGAAGCTAAAATAACCTGAAAGATTATTAATAATATATTTGTAATATTCTAATGTGAGAATAGCATGTGAATAATTACATATTTATAAATATTACATATTTAAAAGATAATGGGGATAACTTTAGAGGGAAAGACACTATTAGCTGAGAGAATGAACACAGCCTCTAGCAAAAGATATAATTTGAATTGAGACTTGATAGGTCCTCAGAGATTCTTAGAGAAAGTCAGACAGGAGAACATTCCAGGGACAGGGTACAGCCAGTGAAAGATTTAGAGATGGGAGATATGTTATTTCTAGGAAAAAAACAACAACAACAAAGAGAAAGTGCTGCTGGACACTGGACATACAGCACATGGATGGAAAATAATACATAAAAATGGAAAGGAGCCAGGTTATAAAGAGTTTTAAATTCCAAAGTCTGTATTTTATCTTAGAGTTAATGTGGGATCACCAAAGGGTTTTTTCCTTCTTATTAATGAGATAACATGGTCAGACATGAGTTTTAATAAACTTTTGGCAATTTTATGGTAGATGGATTAGAGTGGGAGAGATTTGAGGCAGAGAGATGATGACAAGACTATTGCAAAAGGAGCCATGAACATTCTTTTGTTTGGGGAAAGGAGATACATGCCAGAAATGTTTTGGATACAGGAACATGAAGATCTGTCCACTCACTGGCTATGTGTTTTGAAGCAGAGTAAGGGATCAAAAATGGCCTGGCAGCTATATACATCAGTGACAATATTTTAATGTATTAATATTAATATGAATAATAATAGAATATTTCACAAAGTTTTGTGCTAGAAAGGAAAGATTATTAATTCTGTTTGGAATATGTTGAGTTTAAAATAATTATAAAGAATCCAGTTTAAAAATCAATAGATAATTAATGTTATGGGGCTGGAGCTCAGCAAGTAAGCTAGTGAGAGATATACAGAACTTAAAATCCTCTGGATATATATAATATTGAACTCAGGGGAACTGATGAGATAACCAAGTAGATGGGGAATGAGCCCTGACAGTATGAGGGAGAGTGAGTGTGATAATCATTAAGGAATAATAAATCTAGGCAGTATATCAATAAACCTAGGCAGGTTGGAAAGAGGTCTATGGAAGGACAACTATTAGAAATTATAGATTTGTGTTTGCTTCAGCAGCACATAAACTAGAAATTATGGACTTTCAGATCCTGATGTTCTTCATTCTACCATGAGGTACTGGAGAAGCAATTTAGTGTTGTATGATTCTATGAAATAAAAAGTAAAATGCAACTTATTCTAGATTCTTGATGACCTATTCTACTGAAAAACCAGTACTGACAACTAGTTGCTCAGCCGAAATTGTGAAGGTCTGTTTTGAACATGAATCATTCAACTTTCACTCTATGAAATTTTTTACTTGGATCAACTAGTTAGTGATTTGTGTTCTTTTGTTCCTGTTAGTATCAATTTACAGTATAAGTTGAATGAAGGAAGCTAAAATAACCTCATTTACATCTATGTCTAATGTAACAGTTAGAATGTTCTTCCAAATGATTTTACATAGATGTGAGTAGTTATGTGATACAATGGATAGATTGCCAGTTCTGAAATTAAGAAGACATATCTTCCTAAGTTTAAATATTGTCCCAGACACAAGCTGTGTGACCCTGGACAAGTCACTTAAACCTGTTTATCTCAGTTTCCTTAATTGCAAAATTATCTCAAGAAAGAAATAGCATACCATCCCAGTATCTTTGCCAAGAAAACCTAAATGGATCCCCAAAGATTTGGACATGACAGTATAACAAAATGTCATATGCTAATGATTTAGTCTTTTATATATCATGTTAACACTATCTTAGTAGAAATAAGGCTCTTCTTCTTCACAGAAAGTTTATACAGGCCAAGTTCTGAGTAGAAATTTGAAAATCTTTTTTGTTTTAAAAAAATTGCTTATGCCTTTATAATCCTGTATTTAAATTTTGCTTTTATTTTATGCCTCCAAATAAAGAGTATGAAAGAAAACAGTTTAGTTGCTTCTAAAATACATATGTATTCATTGGAATAGAAAGTTTGGATGGGAAATATTTTTGTGGCTGAATTGGAAAGCCTTACATAACAAAATCTGCTTCCATAGTGACAGGTACATATACAGTGCATATCATTTTTATTACTGCCTGAATCCATGAGCTTGTTCTTATAAGAACTCTCCTCCCCAATTCCCCAGGGTAGGTCACATCCTTTTCTCTATATTTTCATCCAATGTGATTCTAGTCTATACTTTAATCATCCATAGATTGTGCCGTATTGAAGATGAAATAATAATAATACCTATTATCTACATGATGCTTCAAGCTTTACAAAATGATTTACCTGATATTTTGAAAATAATATTCCTATACCTTATATGCCATGTAGGGCACAGGCTTTGGCAAGATTAGAGTAAATTCCCTGCCAATAGAAATGTTTCAAAAAGGTCTGGATCTTTTAGGTATTGTTAAGGAAGTTGAAATATAATTTTTACTTCAAGTTGGAGTTAGAATAATATATTATGAGGTTACATATAGGTTTATGATTCTATTATAGTTATTATTAGAAATAGAATGGGGAAATAAAGCATTGGACCCTCAAAGTCTGAGTCTACTCTTTTTTAATAGCTTAGTGGTTTCTCTTTTCACTTCCTCTGAAAAATGGAGACCATGATACTGACACCACCCACAACACAAGGTTAATAGAAAGAGGAAAGCACTTTGTCACTCTTAAAAACAAAAATAAAAACAAACTATACATATGTTACTTGTTATTATGATTTTATGTAGCTATCTACATGGTAAGATTTTAAAATATCAATGGATCTACTCCATTGTCTTTGGAATCCCAAAATGGGATCACAAAAAGTCAGAAAAATGACTGAACAAACAAACCAAAAAAATATTGTGAGCCAATGAAAACCTTTTTTGACTGATACAGTTCTACTCATCCTGAGATACATATTTGACAAGGCAAATAAACACATAGATAAGAATTTTACCCTTTTCAGCCTCTTGTTGGACTGATAGTGTTAAGTTGCTTTTCCCCCTATGCCCTTACCCTTCATTCTTCATTCGTTATTTGGAAGTTTTTAAAATATAGATACTTTATTGTTTCTGTAGATAACAGGGCAATCTCTCATTGTTGTTATACTGGCTCTTTTTCTATATCTGTCTATATTTCTATGTTTAATATCTTAGGGACTCTGGACCTTCAACTATTAGCAAAGTGTGACTACTACCCCATCATATGCTTTTCACTGTAAGCACATAATAGGTTAAATGAAGCTGTCCACATTTACAGCAGCTCTTTTCCCCTTGTTAGCAATAAATTTTGATAAAAATTATCCCTATGCATGCAATTTCTCTTTATCTAAACAGACTTATAGCCTGTATTTTTGTGACATGTCTACATGAACATGTGCATAGTAATATACCTCCAAAATACTTTTGTCTAGATACAAATATTTAAATACATTTGCAAATGTTTCTATATTGAAACAAATATTTATATATACACATATATATAAACATTCATGTGTTTATATGTGTTTACATATTTATGTATAGTGTAAATACATAGCCACACATATAAATTGGACTTGTGATTCTGTGACTTGCTTACTATAGGATATCCCAGATCAGGAAAGTTTCTCTACCAGTCCAGAAGAAAGCAGTATCTTCCATTCAAATTTGTGGTCTTTGAAAGTTGCCTGGCCCAAGATGTTAAGTGATTTTTACCCAGCTTTTGCACAACAGCATCAACCAGAGGCAAAACTTATATTCAAGTTTTCCTGACCCAGGGTTTGTTGAGTTAGTCACCAAGATACACTGTATCACATAATAACAATTCATTCTTTTAAAGCATTGTAGTGGTTACAAAGCACTTCTCTCGCTTTATTGCTTAAAGTAACTTGTACACATTTTTTCCTTATATAGGAAAAAAAAGCTAAAAGTTAAATGAGTTGTCTATGTTAGTAAATGTTGGAGTCAGTGGACAAAATCAAGTGTTTTATCTTTAAGGTCATTCTTTTTTGGGGTTGTTTATTTCTAGGCCATACTGCCTTGTTCACCTACAAATATTCATTTATCTAATTAATTAACTAGAAAATTAGGAAAGCAACATTGTAAGAAGAAGTGGAATCATTAAGTTTTTCTATGAATCTGGAAAGGTCTAGAGTGGAGGATGAGGGCAGACATAGGTGAAGCACACTGGAAAACCAGGACATTAGGGGCAATACTGTACAGTGATGAATGGAATAAGGCAAAAAAGAATGAAGGATTAAAAGAATATTGAGACTCTGCTACTTATTTTGTGATTACATAGAAAGGCAACTAAAATCTCTGAGCCTCAGTTTACTTGACTGAAAAATAAAGCTTTTACAATCTTATGGAATAATAAAATAAACGTACCATAACTTCATAAAATTCACAACTCTGCCAATGCCTAAAGTGCCATAGAAATTATTAGATACCATGACATCCAATATAGTAACTAAAATAACTGAGTAAACCAGCATGAAAAAAAAAAAAAGCGATAGACTCAGAACCAAAAAAAAAGTTGGACATGAATATAAGTTCTACCTTATAGCAATGTGATCTTGCAGAAGAAAACAAAGGTTTCTGAGTCTCAGTTGTCTCATGTAAATAATGACTTCTACTATATATAGCATCAGTTTAAAAGACATATTTAATGAACTTTTTATTTTAAAAAAAATTGAAATCTTTTATTTTTCTATCACCAACATCTCCCAGTATATTCTCCCTATCTTCTTCCCAAGATGCTGTTCCTTAATAACAAAGAATAAGAAGAGAAGGAGAGCTCACCAAAACTAACCAATGTATCAAAATATTCTGACATTATATGTGGTGTTCCACATCCACAGCTTCCCCTTTTCTGCAAAGAAGTTGTGAAGGTACAGTCTTATGTGTCTTCTTAAGGGAAAAATATGATCATTATGATGTCATGGCATTTATTTCAGTTTTGTTATATCACTGATCTGATTATATATGTTGTTTCCTGTTTCTGCTCAATTCTTTGCTTTAATTCATATGTTTTCTCATGTATCTTTGTGCTAATTATGTTATGTCTAAAAGCATGATAATATACTACTACATTCACACCGAAATTTGTTTAAACATCCCCCAATTGATAAGCATCTATTTTTTCCTAGGTCTTTGTTACTATAAAAATGTTATAATAAATATTTGATACATACAGAGGTTTATTTTTTGTCCTTTACTTTCTTGGAGTGTTTGAATAACAGTGAGGTTTCTAGATCAAAGTTGCTTCCTTTCCATATTGTTTTCCAGAATGGTTCCATTAAACTCACAACGCCATGAAGAATTAATTAGCTCAATATTAAATATGTTTAATATAATTGTATATGTATAACCTATATCAGCTTAATGGTCATCTTGGAGAGGGATAAGGGAAAGGAAAGAGGGAGAAAAAATGGAAGTCAACATCTTATAAAAGTAAATGTCAAAAACTAATAAATTAAATTTAAAAAGAGAAACCCATTTATATGAACAAAAAATAAATGCTCTGATCTCCTCAAATTCCAATGACATTATATGGATATCAATAAGACAGGTAGATATGGTTTACCTGTCACTCTTACTGTGTTCCTCATGTCTATTTGTCTCATTGCACATCTACCTGGTGATATCCTTTATAATATTGCCATATAATTTCTCATCTGCAATATGTCAGATCCAGTGTGCTTGACCCCATACTTCTCTGCTATCTTTTCAGTAATATTCTAGTTTAATTCTATGAATTATGGCTATCTAACGTAAGTAGAAGCAAAAAACAAATATACAGAGAAGCTATTGTTTTAGCTTATAGAATGTTATCTTCTTTGTTCCTCACAACCATCTTATGTTATAAATTCTATTATTAATTCCCATTTATAAAAGATGAAACTTAGGAAGAAAGTTAAAGGATTTGTCCAGAACCAGAATCACATATCCTACACTGTTCATTTAGTAATTTAACAATTATGCAAAGTATTTAAGCTCTCTTAGTCTCAGGCTCCTCATCTTAAAAAAGTAATACCTAAAATTCATAGCTTTATTGAGGATTAAGTAAAACATTATACATAATTCACTTTGAAAATTTAAAACACCATTTAAATATAAATTATCATTACCACTCACCATAGGAGTCCAGTATTCTGTATCTTTTTTTAAAGATACCAAGGAGACCAAAACCAGGAGACAAGGAACTAATCAACTCATTTATCTTTATGCAGAAGAGACTTAATATGCTGACCTTCATAGTCACAACCCCAATTAAATGGAGGAAAAAGATTTGTTAAAGTAATGACTTTCTAATGGATATAAGGCATAGGGAAGTAAGTTGAAGAAGATGGTTTGAAAAGAGATAGGACTCTTCCCAGAGTTTTTGAAATTAAGCCACATAGATAGATAAAACTTTTATGTGCATAAACACTGATGATACATAGATGACATCATTTTTTCACCTTTGGGAATTCTCAGTGTGGCAATTTCCTCCACCAATATAGATAATAAAAGTTTTATGATTTAGAAAATAAAGACTAGAAAATTGCCTGGGGAATTTAGGTGAAGTGAGTGGCACAATGTCATCTAACTATTAAGTATGGAAATAAAGTAAAACTCATAACTTTCTGGATCTGAATGTGTACCTACATATCAACATTGACTCAGCTTTTCACCAGAGAAACAGTGGTTTTAAAGATATGAATTTTTGTTTCAAGATGAAGCTTGGGACCAATAAATGAATTGTCCTTTCAATTAAAGAGTCCAGCTGACACTCCTCCTCTTTTTCACTTTTGGGCATGAGAAGCCAGGAGGGTATGTATGTATGTATGTATATATGCATATATGTATATAGGTGTATATTATTCTGTTCTCTAATTTCTACACTTGCCAAAAAATAGAAATCATCATTATCTCAAAATAAGGGACAATCCTAAATAAGATCATCAGATTGATAAAGCCTATACCTCTGGTTTTATTATTATTATAAAATTATTTGATTTATTTATTTATTTTATGTTGTCCTAAAAGAAGAGGTAAGTTTTAGGCAAGAGAACCAACGCAGAATAGCCTTTATGGTTTGTACACAAATTGATATCAATTATAGTTTAATGAAAATATGAGATTGACAACACCAACTTCTTGCATGAACATGATTTATCATAATTGTGAAGACTGAATGCCTTAGAATCAGCTGGAGTCAGGATAAGCAAAAGTCCTTGGTCTTTATTCTTGGCCTTTAGGGGTAGAAGTGAAGGGGATGGACACAGAATCTCCACCACCTCCCTTCTCCTTGTCTACTGCCAAAGTGACTCTGGCTTGTCTTACTCCATTCCCTAATCCCTCCTACAATTCTCCATATACACCAAAAGATCAAGCCAGCACAAAATAGTGGGAAGGGCCATTTTGCAAGCATATGCTGATAGAGTATTGTCCAATCGGTAATTAGCCTTAAGTGCTCAACTGTCTGATTCCAGTACATCAGCTCAGAGTTTCAGCCCTTTACACATAACAGTAGTTCTTCAGAATTCCAAGAAAGAGTTATAACCTATTAATACCTAAATGTTTAATTTAATATTTCTCAAACTACTGTATTGATTTTTAAAAGTGAAATCAGAAAGGGATGGATGGGAAAAATACATTCTGAAAAACAAAAGAAAAAAATAATTGTTACCTATATCGATTTCCTAGTTTTAAGATCAAAACTCAATGCATATATTGCTTAAATAATGGTTCTCCAATGACTTTCTCATTAGTGAATTCCAGGATTTGTGAGCAAAGATGTTTTTTCTGGATATTTGGAGTCTGGAAAACAAATACAATCAGAGAAAAATTAAAAGTCATTCACTGATTATAGCTTCTACTAGGAAAGAAAAAAGTCTAAGCCAAAGTGGTTAATTAAAACTCCAAAGAAATACACTCTATTTAAGTACTGTTATGAGTTCAAGTGTTGGAGTTCTTGTTCTTCTCAAAACACAGCCGGTTTAGCTTAGAGCCCTCCAGATGTCTCCAAATCCAAAGGTTCTGTCCTTCAGCCTCTGCCTCTGCTTTCTTCAGCCTCCGACCAACACAGAGATGGAATGAATCTTTTGTCTCCTTCACTTGGGGCTCGGCTAGCTTTCTGGTGAGTCTTTCAGACCAGCTTGGTCTCAGTGGGGGGCGTGCAGGAGCCCAGCCACCAGCTACAGTGGTATGAGATGAAGATGAATCTGGTTGTCCACTGAACTCTCCACTTGTAGCTTTATCCTCTGAAAACTCTTCGTCTGCCACCAGCCAGCCAAGTGGAATATATTCTGCCTTGCCTCGGAAAGAGGGCTTCTGGCATAATTCCGCTGAAATCCATCAAAGTGCTCTCTGCACCAGAGTCGCTCCTCTCCAGTCCAGCTGAACTCTCCTCTGCGACCAGCCAGCCAAGAGGAAAAATGTATTCTGGAATAGATCTCTCATCACTGGCCTTATATCTGACTCTTCTGAGAGAATGGGATTATGGGTTTTCTTCCATAGTGCTCTCTGGCCCCAAGAGCTTTAAGGGAGGTGTGAACTCCCTTGAAGTTAGAAAGTTTACTTTGTGAAGCTGGCATACTTGTGAACTCCAATGAGTAAAGGTGTGAACATAAGCCTTGTATTAATTAGTTCTACTTAGTACCTTGTTTCAGGTTCTGGCCAAAATCTTCTTGTAAGATTAGATCAACTCTAATTAGTTAGCAGTTAGTAATGATTCCAACAAAGTACTTCTTATTCTTGAAGCATGTCACATCTTTGACATAGAATAGTAAATCAGATAACTTCAATTTGTTCAGTGTTCCCTTATCCTGAGCTGGCCTCTTTAAGCATAAAGTATCTTCAAGTATTGATATAATTTGACTCAGAAAATACATAAAAATACTTGATCTTTTAATTTAGCTTTCATGGCAAAAAAATTGCTTTTATTGGGATATAAAAATGTAACTGTTTTTCATATTCAGAATTTCAGCCATTGAGACATCCCCCAAAACTCAAATAGAGGCAATATACTGTGACATTTTCATAAAGGTTTTTCTTTTTCATCTCCACCCATTTCTATATGCTCTCTTTTTTTTTTGTCTTTTTCTTATATCATTAGAATATAAACTCTTTGAAAGTAAGTATTGATTTGATTGCTTTTATTTGTAACTCCTGTGCTTAGTACAGTGCCTATCCCATAGTACATACTAATGTTTTACCTAGCTCATGTGAAAATGTTAAATAGTATAAAAAATCTGCTGAAAATATTGCATACTAATCTAAAATAGGCAATTCTTCATATGGTGTCTGGGAGAAAAGAGACAAATTGGTGTTGTCTCATTGGACAAGTATTGGATCGAGTACAATCTGGAAGTCTCATTCTAATCTCAATTTTAATATGCATATATGCTTTTATAAAATGATGGATTTAACTAGATGAATCTTCAAGATTCCTTTCTTCTTGAACATTGTATAATTTTGATTTTCAAAAGAAGAGTAAAAATATAGCTAAACACAAGTGGTGTGGTGTACAACAGAAATTGCTGGAAATCAGAAAATCCAATATGGTCTACTGGAGAAAATGCTGGAAGTCAGAAAATATGGATCCTAATTCTTGCTTCATCACTAGCTAGCAACCTTTTATGCCCTTCTATTTCTCCTTCTACAAACCTGTCCTAATAATCTAAAAGTAATGTGGTTGAGGCTTCTACAAATGTGATGTTTATGAAATTAATGATAATTAAATACATACACATAAAAATCTAACATATCACTCCATTGCTCCAAAGATTTAATTCTAATTATTCTCACTTCTACCCAAACATCTACATGCTTTAACTTGGCTCAGTCACCATTTATTCACTGGACTATGTTCTTTGCAACTAATTTTTTTCTAACCATCATTTTCATAGAAACCTAGTTCTTTCCTGAAAACAGTAAAAAATCTCATAAATTCCACTTTTTCCAGATGGCAAGATCTTGAAAGAAGATCTTTTTTAGGGGAGGCATTCAGGGTTAAATTATTTGTCCAAGATCATATAACTAATAAGTGTCTAGGGCCATATTTAAACAAAAGTCCTCCTGACTCCAAGATCAGCCCACTGGCCACTGTGCCACCTAGTTGTCTAAAACTTCTAAATACTATCTCCTACATTACCAATTATCTCAACTTTTGTCTTTCTCCTGGACTTTAATAACACTTGAAGAGAGAATGAGGCTGATAACTTTGTGCAACTCTGCCTCACTTAAATCCAAGTGGCACACCATTAAAGATATTATCCTATGATGTTATTGGTCCTCTTCAAAAATAAAGGTTGAACAATTACAATTCCTATATAAGGACCATTCCTTTACACTCATGTTTTTATGTTTCCTCTTTTGATATCAACTTAATCCACTTACAACACCCTCTTCTAAACTGATTGCTATGATCCATTGATATCTATGTGATTCTATTTTTTTCAATGACTTCAACATTTGATTTTTAGTATTTTTCTCTGCCTTATCCCTTGTCATTTTATTTCAGGAATTTTTATTTAAAATAATGATAGCTAATAATAGATTACTGTTAAGGGTATAAAAATATTTTATAAATAATATTTCATTTGCTCCTCAAAGCAGCTCTGAAATATAGGTAATATTACTATCTATATTTTGTAGCTGAAAAAAATCAAAGCTGAGTGATATTAACTGAGTTGCTTATGGTCATGCAGCTAATAAAAGCCTGAGACAAGATTTAAAGTCAAATCTTAGAGGCATCTAGGTGCCTCAGAAGATAGAGCACTGGGCTTGGGAGAGAGATCAGGGTACAGAAAGATTTAAAGTCAAATACTTCTTCAGACATTAATAGCCACTTGACTCTGAAAAAGTCACTTAATATTTTGTTCACCTCAGGTTTCTCAAATGGAAAATGCTGAGGATCATATGAGATGTGACCAATCTGGCTGGCTGCTTATAGTTGTAAGGTTTGGAAACTAAAGATGATTTTTACATTTTAATGAAAGTTTTATTGTATTTAAAATGTAAAAATCATACTCAACTCTTGGCATGGTTAATAGAAACATAAGCTAGAGGTTATAATTGGCCCCATGGGTGAATCGTAATTTAAATCAGAAGCAATAAAATCTTTAACTAATGGAGGAAAGATGAAAGGATACAGACAGATGCATGGAGAAGAATTGATATGATTTAACAATCAATGGAATTAAGAGGGGTAAGGTAAAAAGATACATAGTCTCAAAAAAGATGAAAAAAGAGAAAGTCCTCAAATGCCAAAGTATATTGACATAAACATTTTTTTTTAATTTGAACAAAGAACTGGAAATAAAGTGGATGCCCATCAATTGGGAAATGGGTAGACAAATTTTGATCTGTGAATTGAAGGGAGTATTTTCAATCTATAAAGAGTAATTAACGATAAATTAAAATAAAACCTGGAAAAAATTATATGAATTGGTACAGACTTGCATGAAATTAACAGAATAACTAAAAAGGAAATATGAAAAAGATACTATCTTCACACAGAGAATTATGTATAAAATAATTGTGTGTGTGTGTGTGTGTGTGTGTGTGTGTGTGTGTAATAGCAACCATCTCTATGATTCAGATGGGAGGAAGGGAAACTTTTATATGATAATTTTATGATATAGTTAAAATGAATAGCAAGTTGTGCAAAGTAGATTTGCAGATTTATATACAATCACCTTTTTATTGTACTGTTATGGAATTGCTTGTTTTTTCATAAATTGAAAATAAAAATAAAAAAGAAATGAAGAAAATTGAGAGAATAATAACATAACTACAGCAAGAAGGAAAACTATTTATGGAATTCTGAAACAGTGATTAGGCACTTATGATGAATCATGCAACTAAATCATGTAACAAATCTGTAATTAATTTATTCTGCTTAATTATGTTTATTTGTTTTTAAAAAGGGACACTTCTTTTGAATATGAGGGAGTAAATAGGTAGTTTGTTTTATGTATTTTTAAAGAAAGAACAATTTTTTAAAAAAGAAAATGTTTTTAAAAATACATAAAAACACAATAAAATCATGACATTCTTCAGGAAATGAAATAATGAAACTGCCTAGAAATGTTGAACTTAGAATAAAATATATAGTTCAATAGGATCTGCACCATGCTGACAAATAGGAAGATCAAGTTTAAATCCCTAAGAATTATAGTTTACCTATTTACATTACTTTAATGTTAAAGACAAATCTTGCAAGTAGATAGCAAAAGGTCTTTCATATAACAAGGAACAAATTTTGAATCATCAAACAGTCGTTTGTCAACCACAATACATTAAATAAAATTTTAAGATGCAATATTGCAAAAGTAGGATATATGCTTCCAGATATAGCCTTCAATACTAAATCTAACCATAAATGAAAACAAAAGATTTTTAGTAGAAAAAGGAGACTGAATCATTTTTACTAAATAAACCTAAATAAATCATTCTTACTACACAAAAAGAAGAGAACAGGACATCTAATATGAAGATTCATTCAACATTTAAAAAAACACCTTAGGAAGATAAACAAATTCATAGAACATGAAAAGGTCAAGCAGATAAATCAATGTTCACATGCTTCATGGAGGAAATAAGGTTATTGCATTTCAGAAAGCTCAGCTTGTGTAGTGGTCATTAAAATAATAATGAAATAACAATTATGAGTAAAATTCATGGGGACAGTATCTGAAAATATTGTAAAAGGAATGGAGGAAAGTAGTAAATGAACAGCATATAGATAGCATCATGCACTTGAGAATGAGTGGATCTTAGAAGCTATGTGTTCCAATTCTCTTATTATTTTTTATGAAGAGGGAAACTGATGACCATAGGTATAAATCATCTTTAGTGCAACTAAATAAATGTCAGAGTCTGGACTTTACTTACACTTTCTAATTTCAATTTAAAGATTATTTCTAAAGGACCACACATAACATCTTTTCTGAAGTAATATTTCTGGGGGTGGGGCTTCACAAGTGAAAGGAATGGAGAGAGAAGAGGAAAGAAAAAATACAGTGGAAGGGGGGAGTGGAAGAGAAAGACTAGTTAGCCTACATGAATAGAAAAGTAGGGGTAGAAAAGAGAAGAGAAAGGAAATGACAAAGAAGAAGAGAGGGAGGAAAAGGGAGGAGGGAAGAAGAGAAATGAAAAGGTAAAAGGGAAGATGAAAAGTAGAACCAAGGAATTAAGGCTTTTAAAAGTGGTCTGGGAAAATTACTATGGAAGAAGACTGGAATCAGATTCAGGAAAACAAACAAACCACAGGGACATAGAGGTGATTTAAAGGTTTTAAAAAATCATATAACACAATTTGATGCTAAGAAACACAAATTTAACAAACATATCTGTGAGTGCTAGCAGCTTAAACTTGTTTTTTTTTTTTTTAATCAGTTTTTGCATACAAGTTGTGGTCATTTTTTTTCTTCTGTCCTATACTTCATGAACCCATTTGAGGTTTTTGTGGCAAAGATACTGGAGTGTGCCGTTTCCTTCTTCAGCCCATTTTACTGATGAGAAAATTGAGGCAAACAGGGTTAAATGATTTGCACAGGGTCCAGATTTGAACTCAGGAAGATGAGTTTTACACACTCTAGAATTAGCAGTCTATACATTATGCCCTATTCAAAGTTATGGGAGGGAGACACCTTGTTCAAAGAAAATCTTTGGGGGGACGGAGCCAAGATTGTGGAGAAGACACACTAGTCATTCTAAGCTCCATTCCTATGCTCACTACCAATTACCAAATTCAGCCTCAAAAATAGTGCTTGACTGGTAAAATCCACGAAAACCATCAATGAGCTTTTATACAGAAAGAAAGCAGATCTTCAACCCCAAGGAGACTAATAGCAGACAGTCTTCAGACAAAACCCCAAAAGGGGATGTAACCTGGTCCCCATCACACAAGGCTCTCCTAGAAGAAATTATAAAAGATCTTAAAAGAGAGCTAGAAGAAAAATGGGGAAAGGAAAGAAAAGCTCTGCAAGAGAGTACGGAAAAGGCATGTAATTTACTTAAAGAAACATTTGATAAAGTGGAAAAAGAAAACAACTTCCTGAAATGTGAGTTGAAAAGGTAAAGAACTCCCAGAGAAACAGAATTTGTGAATTGGAAAAGATAAAGAACTCCCAGAAAAGTAGGATTTGTGAATTGGAAAAAGAAGATAACTCAGTTAAAAAAAATAGTGAAATGGAAAAGAAATTCCATAGAGCAAAACAACTCACTTAAAAACTCAATTGATATATACAAAAAGAACTAAAAAAAGCTAATGAAGAAAATAACTCATTAAAAGTTAGTACTGAAGAAATAGAAATGAATGATTTGTTGAGACATCAAGAATCAGTCAAGCAAAACCAAAAAAAAAAAAAAATGAAAAAATAGAAAAAAAATTAAACATTTACTTGGAAAAACAACAGACATGGAAAATAGATCTAGGAGAGATAATCTGAAGATTATTGGACTTCCTGAAAATTATGACAAAAAAAGAGCCTAGACACTATTTTATAGGAAATCAGCAAAGAGAACTAACTACCCAAATGTAATAGAATTAGAAGGTAAAATAGACTTTGAAAGAATTCATTGAACACCTTCTGAAAAAGACCCTAAAATAAAAATTCCAATTATAAGACTCAAGAGAAGCAGAAAAAGCTAAAAAGTTTAACTCTTGAAAATTGTATTTCTGTTATGGACACACATAAAGAATGCATGTATCATTTGATTTTACTGATATAATATAAAAAATGGAAGTAGAAATGAAAGGGGGATAGTATCAGAAAAAGGGAAAGGGGAAGATAAAAAGAGGGAAACTACATCCCATGAAGAAGCAAAGGAAACCTATCATATCTGAAGAAATTTAGGGAAGGGAGGAACATTGTGTGAATTTTACTCTCATTAGATTTGGCTCAAAGAGAAACTTCTTTACATAGAAACTTGGTTTACAGAGAAACTTCTCTCACCTCATTAAAAAGTGGGAGAGGAAAAGGGAAAAGAAAAAGAGTAAGTTAAATAGAAGGAAATACAGAAAAAAAATAGGAGAAAGGTATAAGAAAGGGGAAAGGATTAAAAGGTGGTGGGAGGGATTCTAAAGGGGGAGGGCTGTGTGAGGCAAGTGGTGCCCATAAGTTTAATACTGGGGAGGGGAGTAAGGGGGCTAAGAAAAACAAAAGCATAATCTGGAGATAATAAGATGGCAGGAAATACAGAATTAGTAATTTCAACCATAAGTGTGAATGGGATGAACTTTCCCATAAATTGAAGGAGGATAGCAGATTGGCTCAAAAGCCAGAACCCTACAATATGTTGTTTACAGGAAATACATTTAAAGCAGGATGATACATACAGAGTAAAGGTAAAAGGCTGGAGCAGTATCTATTATGCTTCAGGTGAAGTCAAAAAAGTGGGGGTAACTGTTCTTATCTCAGATCAAGCAAAAGCAAAAAATGATCTAATTAAAAGAGATAAGAAAGGAAACTATATCTTGCTAAAGGTTTACATAGACAATGAAGCAATATCAATACTAAACATATATGCACCAAGTGGTATAGCATTCTAACTTCCTAAAGGAGAAGTTAAGAAAATTGCAAGAAGAAATAGACAGCAAAACTATAATAATGGGAGATCTCAATCTTGCACTGTAAGAATTAGATAAATCAAACCACAAAACAAATAAGAAAGAAATTAAAGAGGTAAATAGAATATTAGAAAAGTTAGATATAATAGATCTTTGGAGAAAACAGAATGGAGACAGAAAGAAGTACATTTTCTTCTCCACAGTTCATGGAACCTATACAAAATTTGACTATATATTAGGACATAAAGACCTCAAAATTAAATGCAGAAAGGCAGAAATAGTAAATGTATTCTTTTCAGATCACGATGCAATAAAAACTACATTTAACAAAAAGCTAAAGGTAAATAGATCAAAAAGTAATTGTAAACCAAATAATCTCATCCTAGAGAATGATTAGGTGAAACAGCAAATCATAGCATAATAATTTCACCCAAGAGAATGACAACAATGAGACAACATACCAAAATTTGTGGGATACAGCCAAAGCAGTGATAAGGGGATATTTTATATCTTTTGAGGCTTACTTGAATAAAATAGAGATAGAGAAGAAAAAGGAATTGGGCTTACAACCATCAAAGCTAGAAAAGGAACAAATTAAAAACCCCTAATCAAATAATACATTTGAAATTCTAAAATTAAAAGAAGAAATTGATAAAATTGAAAGTAAAAAAAAAAACTATTGAATTAATAAATAAAACTAAGACTTGGTTTTATGAAAAAAAACAATAAAATAGATAAAACTTTGGTAAATATGATTAGAAAAAGGAAAGAGGAAAATCAAATTGTTAGTCTTAAAAATGAAAAGGAAGAACTTTCCACCAATGAAGAGGAAATTAGAGCAATAATTAGGAGTTACTTTGCTCAACTTTATGCCAATAAATTTGATAACTTAAGTGAAATAGATGACTATCTTCAAAAATATAGGTTTGTCAGATTAACAGAGGAGGAAGTGAATTATTTAAATAGTCCCATTTTAGAAAAAGAAATATAACAAGCTATTAATTGTAATGGGCTAAAATTTGAGTTGATGCACTGAGGTCCCAAGCACAGTGAGGCTAAATAGTAATTGGACCATACTCTATTAATATATGCTTGGAGAAAGAATGGCCCCACCCACTCTTTGTGCAAGTTCTGATATATTGTATAGGAAATGATGTAGGGATGATTTGGGTGGGTGGAGAGAAAGGCAGAGAGACTGCTGGCCAGGTTCGTGTCACAACTGCTCATACCCTTATCATGATCCCCCTTCACCTCCACAAAGAATAAAGATTGAAGATTTTCCCTTAACCTGAATTCCTGACTCTGGCTGATTTTAAAATACGTGGTCATCACAATTAATCAATTCCCTAATAAAAAATCTCCAGGGCCAGATGGATTTACATGTGAATTCTACCAAATATTTAAATAACAATTAACTCCAATGTTATACAAGCTATTTGAAAAAAATAGGAAATGAAGGAGTCCTACCAAATTCTTTTAATGACACAGACATGATACTGATACCTAAACCAGGTAGATTTAAAACAGAGAAAGAAAATTATAGACCAATCTCCCTAATGAATCTTGATGCTAAAATCTTAAATAAAATATTAGCTAAAAGATTACAGAAAATCATCCTCAGGATAATATACCATGACTAAGTAGTATTTATACCAGGAATGCAGGGCTGGCTCAATATTAGGAAAACTATTAGCATAATTGATTATATCAATAATCAAATTAATAAAAAATATATATAATTATCTCAATAGATGCAGAAAAAGCATTTGATAAAATCCAACATCCATTCCTATTAAAAACATTTGAGTGTATAGGAATAAATGAACTTTTCCTTAAAGTAATCAGTAGCATCTATTAAAAACCATCAGTAAGCATCATATGTAATGGGGATAAACTGGGACCATTCCCAATAAGATCAGAAGTGAAACAAAGTTGCCCACTATCACCATTACTATTCAATATTGTATTAGAAATGCTGGATTTGGCAGCATAAGAGTTTAGAAAGAAATTAAAGGAATTAGAGTAGGTAATGAGGAAACCAAATTATCACTCTTTGCAGATGATATAATGGTATACTTAGAGAACCCTGAGATTCTACTAAAAAGCTATTAGAAATTGTTGGAATCCTTACTAACTGCTAACTAATTAGAGTTGATCTAATCTTACAAGAAGATTTTGGCCAGAACCTGAAACAAGGTACTAAGTAGAACTAATTAATACAAGGCTTGTGTTCACACCTTTACTCATTGGAGTCCACAAGTATGCTAGCTTCACAAAGTACACTTTCTAACCTCAAGGGAGTCCACACCTCCCTTAAAGCTCGTTGGGCCAGAGAGCACTATGGGAGAAAACCCATAATCCCATTCTCTCAGAAGAGTCAGATAAAAGGCCAGCGATGAGGGATCTATGGCAGAATACATTTTTCCTCTTGGCTGGCTGGTGGCAGACGAAGAGTTTACAGAGGAAGAAGCTCGAGTGGAGAGTTCAGTGGACAACCAGATTCATCTTCATCTCACACCACTGTAGTTGGTGCCTGGGCTCCCCAGAAGGATACAAGAGAGACATTCCATCTCTGTGTTGGTTGGAGGCTGAAGAAAGCAGAGGCAGAGGCTGAAGGACAGAACCTTTGGATTTGGAGATATTCGGAGGGCTCTAAGCCTCTAAACCGGCTGAGTTTTGAGAAGAACAAGAACTCCAACATTTGAACTCATAACATTTGGCGCCCAAGCGTGGGAACCAAGGACCCTACTTTCACTGAAGAAGTCTCCAGTGACCAGGAACTGAGTGAGTACAACCTTTTTTGGCTGAAATGGGACAGATCCTAGGTAAAGATTCTCCATCCCCCACCCCAACCCCCCCCCCCAACCCCAGCCCCACCCAGGAGTGGTGCTATAGAAAGCCTGCTTAAGCTGATAGAAGATCAAGGGCTACTTGTAACTTGGGGACAGGCAACTAGACTTCTGGCTACATTAAAACGCACCTCCCCTTGGTTCTTAGAGGAAGAGCAAATCTCTCTAAAAAACTGGGCATTGGTTGGTCACCAGATCTCCACATATAACAATGAAAACGGTCCACGTTCAGTTTCCATTGAAGTATTCTATTTATACAATACGATACAGATGGCCTTAAAATATCGTATTAGTTCTAGGAGAAAAGGAAAAAACTCTAGGAATAGCCAAAGGGGGAAGCCTGAGATAAAGGAGGAAGACAAAGAACAGATTAATGGCCATATCCCCACAGGGCAGGGAGACTTAAGTGAGGCTCAAGGGTGGGGTGAATCTGAGGCAGCCTCAGCCCCACCTGAGGAGCAGGTAATTGACTGGCCTCCATCAACTCCACCCTCCGGGATGGAGGGAGGAGGGGTAGTAGGGGGGGCAGTGACAGCACCAGCACCTCCTCCCCAGCATCCAGCACCTCCCCCCCAGCATCCAGCTGCTCCTATGAGTAGATTGCAAAAGGGACTAATTAAGGCCAGAGAAGAAGGGAAAAATGTATCAGAATTTCAACACCACATTTTTCCTGTAATTCAACAGTTTAATTCTTCAGGTCAAGAAAGTAGAAGATACTCACCTTTTGATATAGAAATCCTCAAAGACCTGAAAAAAGCTTGCACTCTTTATGGGGCTACATCAGCTTATGTTAAGATGCTATTACAAAATTTGTCTTTTGAAATCTTGACCCCTAATGACTGGAAATCGATAGCAAAAATATGCCTAGAACCTGGACAGAACTACTTGTGGCTTTCTGAATATAGTGAGCTCTGTAGGATACAAGCCCAACAAAATATTCAAAGTGGAGTTCTGCAATCACCTGTGACCTACTAACAGGTACAGGTCCTTATGCAGATGTCGCAGCACAAATTAGTTATTCTGTAGCAGCATATCAGCAAATTGCTGCTAATGCTATCAAAGCGTGGGCTTCTCTCCACAATAAAGATGACAAGGGTGGGGCCTTCACAAAAATAACACAAGGGCCAAATGAACCCTTCACTGACTTTGTGGGACGCTTGCAGACAGCTATCACAAGAACAAATGGAGAAAATGCAATAACAGACATTTTGATAAGGTAACTTGCTAAGGAAAATGCTAATGAGGTTTGCAGAAGAATTATAATAGGACTGCGCAAGGATGCTCCTTTAGAGGAGCTCATAAGACGCTGTGCCACAGTGGGCACAGGTGCCTTTTATAGCCAGGCTATGATGCAGACTTCCCAAAATCCAAACATGAGAAGACAGAGTCCCTCTTGGCAAGGGACTTCCAGAGAGACTCGTAGATGCTTTCAGTGTGGAAAAGTAGGACATCTGAAAGCTCAATGTTGGTATAGAGATAGAATGGGAAAACAAGGTGGGAGAACAAGACCCCAAACCCCATGTCCAAAATGCAACAGAGGCTTCCATTGGGCTTCAGAATGCAGACAGATTCAGGGAAACGAGATGAGGGGCCCAGCCCCAAGGCCCAAGGCAAAAAACACTTGGGGCATGATGGCAGCCAATGGTGCACCCAGAGAGTGCCTAGAAGTCCAGTACCCAGACATGACCAATCAGCCAGAAAGCCATATGATGGGAGAAGGGGATTACACAGTCAACCAGCCAGGAAGCAACCTGATGGCAGAAGGGAATTACAATTGGGGAGAATAGAGCTGTATGCAGCTGGGACAACTGAGATACCCCCTGGAGAGGTGAAATCTGTTCCTCTCCAGCCTATGGATCCCCTACCTCCAGGCACAGTAGGCTTGACCATTTCACCTCCTTGTATGTACAAAACAGTGTCCATCCACACACTGATGTGGGAAACTGGGGAATGTGTAGATAATATCCCAGTCACTAATACAGGTAGACAATGTGTGACTTATCACCCAGGAAACGTAGTAGCATCAGGTTTACTCATACGGAATCCTAATAAGCAGCCTCGTGATAGTCACCCAGGTTCTGACTCCAGACCACAAAATCCAGGAATATACTGGACAGCAGCAGTAACGGCTGACCGACCTATGCTCACTATCTATATAAATGGCCTACCATTGGAAGGATTGGTAGACACAGGTGTGGATCGTACAGTTATTAGAGGTGCCAGTTGGCCCAGTCACTGGCCAAAGATTAAAGCAGATACCTATATGTCTGGAGTAGGAGGATCAATAGCAGCTGAAGTTAGTGCTGCCCCTATGAGATGGACTTTTGAAGGCAAAACAGGAGTTTTTACTCCTTTTATAGTTGAAAAAATCCCCATCAATCTGTGGGGAAGAGATGTTTTACAACAATTGGGGTTAAAAATGAGTACTTTGGTTTTTTAAGCAGGGCTGCTGTTGAAGGCCTGCCAACACTTTCACCTGTTCCTATCCAATGGAAAACTGATACACCAGTGTGGATAGAACAGTGGCCCTTAAGTAGTGATAAAATTCAGGCCTTATTAGATATAGTACAGGAGCAGCTTGAACAAGGGCATTTACAACCTTCTCTAAGTCCTTGAAATTCCCCAGTGTTCTTTGTAAAAAAGAAATCGGGAAAATGGAGGATGCTCACTGATTTAAGAAAAGTGAACGAACAGATGGAAACTATGGGAACTCTTCAGCCTGGACTTCCATCTCCTACTCAGCTTCCTAGAGAATGGCCTCTTTGGATTATAGACATCAAGGATTGTTTCTATTCCATTCCTCTAGATAAGGAGGATATGAAGAGATTTGCCTTTTCAGTGCCCAGCATTAACTTAGCTGAGCCTTATAAAAGATATGAATGGACAGTTTTGCCACAGGGAATGAAGAACAGCCCCACTATGTGTCAAATGTATGTTGCTGCTGCTCTTGCTCCAATAAGAAAAGCATATCCAAAAGTTATGCTATTACATTATATGGATGATATATTGGGATGTGCACCTGAGGAACAACTGCTAGAAGCATGTCTACAAAAAACCATAGAAACACTAAGATACTACAAACTTCATATCGCTACAGAAAAAATTCAAAGGCATGCTCCTTTTCAATATTTAGGATATGAAATATATCCTAAGGCACTTACACTACAAAAACTGTCTTTAAGAACAGAGAGGTTGAACACCTTAAATGATTTCCAAAAATTAATAGGAGATATCCAATGGATGCGTCCAGTATTAGGTTCAACTACCAATCAATTGCAACCCCTATATGACATTTTAAGGGGAGACACTGCTTTAAATTCACCACGCCGGCTTACAAAAGAAGCTCAAGAGGCCTCGAGAGAAGTTGAACTGGCTTTATCCAATGTAGTTGAAAGAGTAACTCAAAAACCTTTGGAAATATCAGTTTTTGCTACGAAAGAAGCACCCACAGCAGTCCTTCATCAAGGAGACAGTGTGATAGAGTGGGTGAACCTCCCAGCACAACCAGAACAAAGCCTTACGCCTTACCCAGTGCTTGTGGCTAGGATTCTCTTAAAGGCCATTGAGCGATCAGTACAGTTATCTGGGACAAGACCTGACAAGATATACACCTTTTATACAAATGCACAAATTAATGTATGCTGTGAAACCATCCCAGAGTGGCAAATTTTATTGGCCATGGCTCCAAATTTTGCACATGGATCTCCATTAAAGATAACCAGACTACTGCATAATTGGCAATGGATTTTTGAGGAGAAGGTTTCTAAGGTTCCTCTTGAAGGACCAACTATTTTTACAGATGCAGCCAAACAAAATATTTGTGCTGTATACTCTCATGATTTAACCGTAAAAAGAGTAGTCAGAACTCCTTTTCAGTCCACTCAGCAGAACGAATTATATGCGATCATGCTAGCTCTCACTTATTACCCAGGCGACATAAATATAATATCTGATTCAGCCTATTCAGTAGGTGTGGTACAAAGAATTGCCACAGCCCAAATAAAATTTGCAGCTTCTAATATATATCAGCTCTTTAAGGAATTTCAAGAGCAAGTGAGAAAGCATCCAGGAAAGATTTATATCCTGCATGTCCACTCACATAGTGGACTTCCAGGTCCTATTTTTGATGGAAATTCAAAGGCAGATAGCCTTTTAACTATGTTGGCCAGTACGCCTTTATTTCAGGAGGCCCAGGAATCCCATTCTAAATACCATCAGGCTGCTCGAGCTTTGCGTTTACAGTTTGGGGTTACAAAAGAAGAAGCTAGGAGCATAGTGAAAAGCTGTACAGCTTGCCTTCCCTTCCACACTCCTACACTGCCTCCAGGGAAGAATCCTCGTGGTTTGAGACCCAATGAAATTTGGCAAATGGATGTGACCCATTATAAATCTTTTGGTCGTCTGTCTTTTATCCATGTTGTGGTAGACACCTTTTCAGGATTCACTTTTGCCATACCAGCAGCAAAAGAGACAGCCCAAGTGGTCACTGAATTCCTCATTCAAGCATTCGCAATTATGGATGTGCCAGAAGAAATAAAAATAGATAATGGACCGGCATATACCTCCAAACATTTTGAACACTTTTGTGCACAGTATAAGATTTTACATACTACTGGCATACCCTTTAATCCTCAAGGTCAAGCAATAGTAGAAAGAAGAAATAGGGACATTAAGACACTCCTCCAAAAACAAAAGAAAGGGGGAGCCACGGGTAACCCTAGAGAACTTCTAAATTTAGTTCTCTATACCATTAATTTTTTAATCTTTGATAAAGATGCACTGGCTCCAGCAGACAGGTTTTATAACCCACCAGAAGAGCAGTGTCCAGTGCAAGCAGCTACACTATCTTTAGATAATCGCCAGGTGATGTGGAGAGACCCAGAAAGTGGTGAATGAAAGGGACCAGATAGGCTAACTGCTTGGGGGAGAGGATTTGCTTGCATCTCTACATGTGGAGAAGGAATCAGATGGGTGCCTACGAGCCGCATTCGCCTTGTCCATCGCAGAGAGATGGAACAGACCCTTGAAACAAAGGAGAAGATCCAAGAAATATCAGGTGGTTCTGTTGCTGATTGTGCTCACCATTGAAAGAGCATAGCTGACAAGGAGACTGTTAAAAAAAACTTTTAAAATCTTCAGGGATCATTGGATTTCCTAACACAAGATGAAACTGTTTTAGTTCTTGAAAAACCAGCGAGAATCATTGGATTCCTTAAGATGAAAAATTGTTGATGAGACTTTTGCAGTACTTCAGGGCTTACAGGAACTATTGGATTCCTGGCACATGAACTAATGGACAATAGATTCCTTATGGACTATTTCTAGGACTTATGGACATGTGTAAATTTTCAGGTTGATTCATGTTGTTACATTACTACTAACCTGTGTTATATTGCTATGTGCTTATGTAAATTATGTATAATGCCTCCCATATTGATGGATTTATGTATACCATGTATATCTGTTACAAAGTTCTGGCCCATATTGATGGATTTATGTGTATCCCTTCAGAAACCCACTAATCTGATTAAATTTCCTATTTCCTTTGGTGTTTTCATCTAACAAAAGAAATGGGGAGATGTTGGAATCCTTACTAACTGCTAACTAATTAGAGTTGATCTAATCTTACAAGAAGATTTTGGCCAGAACCTGAAACAAGGTACTAAGTAGAACTAATTAATACAAGGCTTGTGTTCACACCTTTACTCATTGGAGTCCACAAGTATGCTAGCTTCACAAAGTACACTTTCTAACTTCAAGGGAGGCCACACCTTCCTTAAAGCTCGTTGGGCCAGAGAGCACTATGGGAGAAAACCCATAATCCCATTCTCTCAGAAGAGTCAGATAAAAGGCCAGCGATGAGGGATCTATGGCAGAATACATTTTTCCTCTTGGCTGGCTGGTGGCAGACGAAGAGTTTACAGAGGAAGAAGCTACGAGTGGAGAGTTCAGTGGACAACCAGATTCATCTTCATCTCACACCACTGTAGTTGGTGCTTGGGCTCCCCAGAAGGATACAAGAGAGACATTCCATCTCTGTGTTGGTTGGAGGCTGAAGAAAGCAGAGGCAGAGGCTAAAGGACAGAACCTTTGGATTTGGAGATATTCGGAGGGCTCTAAGCCTCTAAACCGGCTGTGTTTTGAGAAGAACAAGAACTCCAACATTTGAACTCATAACAGAAATAATCCACAACTTTAACAAAGTAAACCCACATAAATCATCAGCATTCTTATATATCACTAACAAAATCCAACAATTAGAGTTACAAAGAGAAATTTCATTTAAAGTAACTGCTGATAGTATAAAATGTTTGGGAATCTATCTGCCAAGGGAATGTCAGGAACTATATGAGCAAAACTACAAAATACTTTCCACACAAATAAAGTCAGATCTAACCAAATGGAAAAATATTAAGTGCTCTTGGATAGGTTGAGCAAATATAATAAAGATGACAATACTTCCTAAACAAATTTATTTATTTAGTGCTATACCAATCAGATTCTCAAAAAACTATTTTAATGATCTAAAAAAATAACAATAAAATTCATCTGGAATCTAGTGTTTGACAAACCAAAGACCCCAGCTTTTTGGATAAGAATTCAGTGTTTGACAATAATTGCTGGGAAAATTGGAAATTAGTATGGGCAGAATTGTTGTCAGATTGGTTAGGATGACAGGAAAAGATAATGTTGAATGTTGGAGGTGATGTGGGAAAACTGGGACACTGATACACTGTTGGTGGAATTGTGAATACATCCAGCCATTCTGGAGAACAATTTAGAACTATGCTCAAAAAGTTATCAAACCGTGCATACCCTTTGATCCAGCAGTGTTACTACTGGGCTTATATCCCAAAGAGCTCTTAAAGGAGGGAAAGGGACCTGTATGTGTAAGAATGTTTGTGGCAGCCCTCTTTGTAGTGGCCAAAAACTGGAAACTGAATGGATGCCCATCAATTGGAGAATGGCTGAATAAATTGTGATATATGAATGTTATGGAATATTATTGTTCTGTAAGAAATGACCAGCAGGATGATTTCAGAAAGGCCTGGAGAGACTTACATGAACTGATGCTGAGTGAAATGAGCAGAACCAGGAAACTATTATATACTTCAACAACAGTACTATGTGATGATCAATTCTGATGGATGTGGCTCTCTTCAACAATGAGATGAACCAAATCAGTTCCATTTGTTCAATAATGAATAGAAACAGCTATACCCAGTGAAAGAACTCTGGGAAAAGAGTGTGAACCACTATGTAGCATTTCTAATTTTTGATTTCCTTCACAGGTTAATTGTACATTGTTTCAAAGTCAAATTCTTGTACAGCAAAATAACTGTATGGATATGTATACATATATTGTATTTAGCATATATTTTAATATATTTAACATGTATTAGTCTATCTGCCATCTGGGGCAGGGAGTGGGGGTAAGGAGGAGAAAAATTGGAATAAAGATTTTGCAATTGTCAATGCTGAAAAATTATCCATGCATATATCTTGTAAATAAAATGCTATAATAAAAAAGTCTTAAGGAAGCAGAATTTTGTTTTAAATAAAAGTTTTATTGTCACGAAACAATAAGGAGAATGAATTCTCTACACATTTTAAAGAATTGTATGATTGTAAGTTAAAAATAAAATTAAATTTAAAAAATTATTTGGTTTACTATGAAGTATTATGTATGAAAGCATTTGTGTTCCTTATCAATACATTAATCAACAGATGCCTTCAATATAAAAATATATTATTCAAATAAAAAAAATCTTATAGGTGAAAAAGTAAAAGTATAGTTCATAGGAAATGATATTTCCTTGGCCATTTCTTCTTGGTATTAATAAAAATTGATGTTTTTCACCTTAGATTTGGTATTTTATCAGCTTGAAGATATCTTATAAACTGATCCCTCAAAACTTCCAAAATTTTATTAATTCCAGCACTGATCTCCTATGTGCATGCTAGATTTAAGTCATTGGTATTTCCCTTCTTTACTCTTTTTAGTGGCATTTCCACCTATTCTATAACATTTCCAAGACTAGCATATAAAAGTATAATGGCTAAATATATTTTGATGACAAAAAGTTAGTTATAATTTTTTTTTTGGAGGGCAGGTGGATAGAGCACCAGCTCTGAAGTCAGGAGGACCTGAATTCAAATTTGATCTAAGACACTTAACACTTCCTAGCTGTGTGACCCTTGATAAGTCACTTAACCCCAATCATCTCAGCTAATGAAAGAAAAAAATCTTGTAGATTTTTTCAGTCTTTTTATCTATTTTTGTTCTGCTTCTAGCTTTATCCTTAAATCCCTTTGGAATTTCTTTGCTCAGTTGGGTTTTTTACCAGGTTTTTTTTAATTGAATTTGCTCCATATTACCTCTCTCTGTTTCACAGAGTATTAGAGCTCATAATCACTATTATATTCTTCTATAATTTTACATCTTTAAATTGGTATTGTTTTTTGTTTCTACACCTCTTCAAATGCCAAGTAAATTAAGTGGTTGCTAATTTTTTCCCCTTCAATTTTTTTTTTAAATTTTGAACTTAAATACCAAAACAAAGGGCTCCTCAGTATACCTAGCAAAACACATACAAAAAGTATATTATATATTCCAAAATTTACTTTCAAAATTATTCTGCTTGTTCTTGAAGTTTCTTCTCTTATCTCTATTATTGATGTTTTATTTTTACTTCTCCTGCATTCCTACATCTTCTTCTATATGTCTCTTTTCTTCCTCTAGAAAGCTATCCATATTTTTCCTTTTTTTCTTTTATTTACCTGTTTTTCATTTTTATTACTATTTACTGTTTACTAGCCTATAAATACAGCTCCCATATTCAAAGATTCCTTTCTTAAGGAATATGAGGAATACCAATAAATCTTTCAAGCAATCAAAAACATATATAGATGCTTCCTGATTCAGAGGCAATGTAATCCAGTGAGAAATATGCTCAATTTGAAGTCAGACAAGCTATGTTTAAATCTTATCTCAGCTAATTACTACCAATAAGCAGAAGAAGCATTGCATTAAGTAGATATTATTGTAAGTCTTTATGCTTATATCATAAGAATTAATAGTTTTCTTTGAAGCATAATTGGTTATAGACTTTTAAATTTTGGCAAAAGGATAATCAATTTTTTCTACAAAAAACTTTTTTTCCCTCAACACTTCTCACAAATACAAAATAATAATAATTTTTGTCAAGACTATTCTCAGTTTATTTATTAGTATCCAAACTGATCAAATTGACCATCCTGTGATAACTATGACTTTCTAAAGATTCCTAGGGTTCAGATTAGTAGGATGTGGGCAAATTGATGTTTTACTGATGCTACTTTATGCCTTTCTGACAACCAGACTCTAAATGGGCACATAAGTATTGTCCCTATGAAATAACTAAAGACAGTACAGGATAATGGTACAGGATCATTATTATAGCAGCTTGCTAGATGTTCTAAGAATAGGAAGTATACTTATTTGTATTTTATATTCAGCCTTGAGCACTTGGATTCTATTTATGTATTTTTTTTTAATCAGCCAAGGTTCATCTTTTACTCTTGTGGGAGACTTTTAATGTCATAATTGTTGGTAGCATATGCTTTCTTTAAATCCTAAGAGATTAGGAAGGAGAATAATAATGTCAAACTTACGAGTGCTCAGCATTAAATACCATAAGCTTATAGAAGTTTAGGTCAAATGAAATTAATGCTAGGTACACATTATTTCACTCAACAGAGGCTGTAAAGAGCATCTGAAACTATCACATCAAAACCAATAATGGCCAATGAGAGGTCTAGATATTCATATGTAAACATAAAATAATGATAAAAAAACATGAAGAGGGAATCAGGAATTGCATATGCTAAACTTTCTCTGTTAAGTTTTGCTATTATTTTGATCATGAGGTAGTTATTTCACTACTCCAGAGCACAATTTCATTATCTATAAAGGAGAATCAGCAGATTTTTTATGTCTTACCAGCTCTAATAGTCTATGAATCTATAAGAATGTGGAATCTTAGGAGCTATAGAAATAAAAATAAACATAATGTAATGCCTATTTCACACTTTTGAGGGATGGAAAATTTGGGCAAGGTGTCAAGAGGAGGAAAATAAAAATGTTTGTTTTACTTATTTTTTTTTAAAAATCGTGATAAATTATATTGAAAGTAAAACAGTTTGATATTCCTGTTTCCCTAACAGAATAAATCTAACAGAGCAAATCATTATTGGTAAACCACTTTTTCTAAGTATAGAAATTAAATTTACATATATTATACATGCATATTGATATAAACTGATATGTAGTTTAAATGATGTATGTAAATTGATATAAATAAAACATATTTACATAAATAATATGTATTTGTTTACAAGAGGAGTTAAATATACAAATACCTAGAATCTTGTGTGATCTTCAAAGCAACCCAATGAGATAAATACTTATTTATTACTTGATCATTTAACTTCATTTCCCTTCTAGAAATTCAGAAATAAATATCTCATGATATACTTGCCTTTACTGCCTCTTCCAAAACACTTTAATTACTGAGGGGAAAATTATAAAATTTTCAACTATTGGATATAAATGATGCAAAGTTGCACAATGTCATGAGTACAATTCTCTTCCAGAGTCATAAAAGTCCATGGCAAGCCAAAAGTCAGGATGATCAGAGATAGCCCAGGATGCAGTAGATGACCTTGTTATCTTCAATGTTTGACCAATCTCTAAGTACTGCACAGAGCATGCTTTAACTGTTTTCATGGCACTTGGAATAATTTGAATAATAATTGTAAAATAGAGAGTTTCTTACCAGTGAGGAAACTTCCAACTCAGCCACTGCTCTACAATTGCTAGCTTCGGAAATTTGTCTTTGGCCCAGATATATGAAGTCAACTACCCAAGGACATGTATAGACTTGTAGGGTATAACAATGGAGATTCCTTTGCTATGTGTTAAAAAGGATGAGAATGGCTACTGAGTTCCCTTTCAACTCTCAAATTCTGTGATTCTTGACACCTGTCACCAAGTCTGAGTAACAATACACTATTCCCTCTAACTTAAAAAAACTACTCCACTGCCAGAATAATAGAAAGATACTAAAAATTCAAAAAGTGTTTATTTGACTTCATTCATTTTTACTTAACCATTAAAAATGATAAGACTTTTACCATAACTTTTTTATGTTATGGCAGTCTGGCGAAGCCTATGGATCCACTGTCAAAATTATGTTTTTAAATGCATAGAATAAAATTCATGGATTACAAAGGAAATTAATTACATTGAAAAACTATTACAAAACCCTTTCCACACGAATAAAGTCAGATCTAACCAATTGGAAAAATATTAAGTATTCTTGGATAGGTCGAGCAAATATAATAAAGACGACAATACTACCTAAACTAATTTATTTATTTAGTGCTATACCAATCAGACTCTCAAAAAACTATTTTAATGACCTAAAAAAAAAAAACAACAAAATTCATCTGGAAGAACAAAAGATCAAGATTTTCAAGGGAACTAATGAAAAAAAAGTCAAATGAAAGTGATCTAGCTGTACCAGCTCTAAAACTATATTATAAAGCAGCGGTTACCAAAACCATTTGGTATTGGCTAAGAAATATACTAGTTGATCAGTGGAATAGGTTAAGTTCAAAGGACAAAATAGTCAATAACTTTAATAATCGAGTGTTTGACAAACCAAAGACCCCAGCTTTTGGAATAAGAATTCGCTGTTTGACAAAAACTGCTGGGAAAATTAGAAATTAGTATGGCAGAAACTAGGTATTGATCACATTTAACATTGTGATACATCAAGATAAGGTCAAAATCGGTTCATGATCTAGGCATAAGATTGAAATTATAAATAAATTAGAAGAACATGGAATCATTTACCCCTCAAACCTGTGGAGGAGGAAGGAATTTGTGATCAAAGAAAATTTAGAGATCATTATTGATCACAAAATAGAAGATTTTGATTATATCAGATTGAAAAGTATTTGTACAAACAAAACTAATGCAGACAAGATTAGAAGGGAAACAATAAACTGGGAAAATATTTTTATAGTCCAAGTTTCTGATAAAGGCTTCATTTCCAAAATATATAGAGAATTGACTCTAATTTATAAGAAATCAAGCCATTCTCCAATTGATAAATGGTCAAAGAAAATGAACAGACAATTTTCAGTTGAAGAAATTGAAACTATTTCTAGCCATATGAAAAGCTGCTCCAAGTTATTATTAATCAGAGAAACTCTGAGTTACCACTACACACCTGTCAGATTGGTTAGGATGACAGTAAAGATAATGCTAAATGTTGGAGGGGATGTGGGAAAACTGGGATACCGATACATTGTTAGTGGAATTGTGAATACATCCAGCCATTCTGAAGAACAATTTAGAACTATGCTCAAAAAGTTATCAAACCATGCATACCCTTTGATCCAGCAGTGTTACTACTAGGCTTATATCCCAAAGAGATCTTAAAGGAGGGAAAGGGACCTGTATATGTAAGAATGTTTGTGGCAGCCCTCTTTGTAGTGGCCAGAAACTGGAAACTGAGTGGATGCCCATCAATTGGAGAATGGCTGAATAAATTGTGGTATATGAATGTTATGGAATATTATTGTTCTGTAAGAAATGACTAGCAGGATGATTTCAGAAAGGCTTGGAGCGACTTACATGAACTGATGCTGAGTGAAATGAGTAGGATCAGGAGACTATTATATACTTCAACAACAGTACTATGTGATGATCAATTCTGATGAATGTGACTCTCTTCAACAATGAGATGAACCAAATCAGTTCCATTTGTTCAATAATGAATAGAATCAGCTACACCCAGTGAAAGAACTCTGGGAAATGAGTGTGAACCACTACATAGCATTTCCACTCCCTCTGTTTTTGTTCGCCTGCATTTTTTATTTCCTCCACAGGTTAATTGTACATTATTTCACAGTCCGATTCTTCTTGTGCAGCAAAATAACTTAATGGATATGTATACATATACTGTATTTAACATATACTTTAACATATTTAACATATATTGGTCTACCTGCCATCTGGGGCAAGGGATGGGGGGAAGGTGGAGAAAAATTGGAACAAAAGGTTTTGCAATTGTCAATGCTGAAAAATTACCCATGCATATATTTTTAATTAGTTATATTTTTTTTAAAAAAACTTATTATTTTTCAATTTCCAACATTCATTTTTATAAGATTTTATGTTCCAAATTTTTCTCCTTCCCTCTTTTCAAAATAGCAAGCTATCTGATATAGGTTGAACATGTATAAGCTTTTTAAACATATTTCCAAAATTAAAATATTTTTAAAAACAAGTGTATAGACCCCAAACTAAGAAGATCTGATCTAGAGCAACTTTATAAAGAATCAGCTGCTGAGAATTATTTCCTGTTTTCTAATAAGTTTCCCATTAGAAAGTGAGAGAAACATTGTTGATTTTGTCCATTTTTTAAGACTGTGAGGGTCAGGTGAAAGGCACTACTGTTGAATTACTCATTAAAAAGAAAAACATGCTTCTTCAGCATGCTGTCACTGAAATAGAAACAATGATTTAAGAACACCTTTCAAATCTCTCCTATGTACTCCCACTTTCTCCCTACTCTCCACCATCAGTATTTACATTGATGATAGTCACGGAATATATGTTCCTTCCAGCTTCCTCTCAGAGAGCTCTGTGAAATGATTATTCAAGCCATTTCTTGTGGTGAAATTTCCCTCATCAGGATGACATTATTGACAGCCATCTGAGCCCCATGTGTTGATCATGGGCAATCAACCTTTGCCATTTACTTTACACAGATTCCAGTAGGAAGGAATTTTTAAAAAATAGAAAAAAAAGAATATAGAATAAGAATACTTTATGTCCACCACCCAATTTCATCCTCATGTCAGCACCTTTTATGATTCATATTATATAGATAAAGCAAGCTCAGAAAGATTAAATAACTGAGTACAAAATCATATATCACAGATTTGGAGATAGATGAAACCTTAGCAGTCATATAGTTCAACTCTTTCATTTTACAAACAAATTGAAATTTTTCTTTTAGATTTATTTGATACATACTCAATTTTGTTACAGTTCCTCATTTTTATTCTTTATATATTCTGGCTTTCTAGGTATATTTCTCATAAGGAACAGATGATAGGGTTTTGTTTTCTTATCCAATCTGGAACTTTTGAATTTTATTAGATTGTTCAATCGATTAACATTTAAATTGATGACAAGTAACTATATATTTTTCTCCATTTGTGCCTATTTTCTGAATTAGAAATTTTTTTAGTTCTTCTTCCCTTGTAAAAACTGTGCCTTGTTTCTTCATTATTTTGCTTAATCTGTTTAATTTATATTAATCTACAATCCTATTTCTATTGGTTCTTTTCCCTTCACCTTCAAAAACTTTCTACTATTATACTTTTCTTCATATTTTGAAAAATTTTAGCATATTCATATTTTTCTTTTTAAAATATTATCTGACTAGCTAATCTCTCTATACTTTTGTCTCTCAGTTAATGAATCAAATAAAACAAAATCTCTTCCTTTCTTCACCTTCATATTCTTTTGTTTGTTAGGTTCCTTGTTTCATTTTCTATATCTTTTTTCTAAGAAAGGTTTTTTTCTCCTTTTCTTCATTAATTCCTCACCTCATTTTCCCCCTAGAATTTGAGTCTTTCATTCATGATCCTTATATACTCGTTTAGAACTTCTTTAGTTTCTGTGTTTCTCACAGAAAGTTATTTATGTTTAGTTTTATTGTGTGGAGACTTTCTCTTCCTCCCCCCTTTCCCATTATACCTGTCTCTTAAACATCAATTCCTAGAAGAAATAAGAGAGGTCTGAGTTTTGCTCCAATGGTAGGAACTTTCCTGTATCCATGGTTGTGCAATTACTACTATCTGTCCTCTCCATTATTTTTCTCCTTATTTGTCATGAAATGTCCTTTCTGGATCCATGCCTTCTTACCATTCCAGATGGGAGTTGTAATAAAGCCAAAATGTGAAAATAGCAAGAAAACATACAGCAAACATAAATGCACCAAACTGAATCTTGATGGGGAAAACCCAAGAAAAACCATAGTATTATTTTGTTCAGCTTTAGTCCAAATAGGAAGAAGTCTGCTGAGAATAGAATCTGTCTACAAGTGCACAGCAGAGAGAATTATAAAAAAAAAAAAATTGGAAGAGAAGTGAGGTTGTAAACTAAGGCATGATTAGTTCACAGATTTTCAGAATGTAGAATTGTTTAATTTAACCCCTACCTAAATTCTTGGAATTTGCAGCATAGTTTTTTGTTTGTTTGTTTTTTCTGGAGGAGATCTATAGATTCTTTCAAATGGAATGATTTCTGTATTCAGAAGTTCTATTTTTTTTTATTGTATGTTTTCTCCCATTATGAATTCTCAGAGGGTTTTATTTGTTCATTTTTTGTTCTCCTGGGATACCTATAATGCTTAAATTGTATTGACAAGCCTTGTATTTGAGATGGAAATGTTTTGCTGATATGGAAATAATGTAGTTTTTTTTAGCATTTTTTTTGTTTCTCTTCTTACAGATTGTCTTCCACTTCTTTGTACTTGCATTCCCAACCAGTTTTTCTCTCTCTTTTGTGAGATTTGTCACTGATGGATTCAAATTTTCTCTTCTGCTTATTTTTTTTCTATGCAAGCTGATTTCACAATCCTTATCTCCCTATAATGCTGTAGGGAGTGGGAACTCTGGAGAAGTATACTTGAAACAATGTAATAACTCAGTGGAATTGATGAGATGATAGTTCTCTAGTTCACATGTATAGTTAGTACTTAGTATGTGTGTATGTATGATGATGTAATGGTTTCTAGTTCACACATACATAGTATGCTGTAATCATGTAATTACAATAAGGTATATAAGGGCTAAGAAGGACTGGAAGATAGATATTTTATCTTTGAACAGTTCTCATGCCTCCTGCACTAAGATCAAGACTGGGCCTGAATAAAAAACCTAAACTCTAATCTTGACCATTCTCATGGTATCTATCCTTTTTTTTTTAATAATTACTTTATATTGACACTCGTTTCTGTTCCGATTCTTTTTTCCCTCCCTCCCTCCACCCCCTCCCCTAGATGGCAAGCAATCCTTTATATGTTGGATATGTTGCAGTATATTCTAGATACAATATATGTTTTCAGAACCGAACAGTTCTCTTGTTGCATAGGGAGAATTGGATTCAGAAGGTATAAATAACCCGGGAAGAAAAACAAAAATGCAGATAGTTCACATTCGTTTCCCAGTGTTCTTTCTTTGGGTGTAGCTGCTTTTGTCCATCATTTATCAATTGAAACTCAGGTCTCTTTGTTAAAGAAATCCACTTCCATCAAAATATGTCCTCATACAATATCGTTGTTGAAGTGTATAATGATCTCCTGGTTCTGCTCATTTCACTTAGCATCAGTTCATGTAAGTCTCACCAGTCCTCTCTGTATTCATCCTGCTGGTCATTTCTTACAGAACAATAATATTCCATAACATTCATATACCACAATTTACCCAGCCATTCTCCAATTGATGGGCATGGTATCTATCCTACTGAGACCAAGCCCTGTCTGAAGAACCTCCAGAAAGCTAACCTGAACATTATATAATGCCATTTGGATTCATTCTGCTATGGTCTCATGCTTTCTTGGGAAGCCACAGTATAATCTGCCACATCAGATATTAATTTATTTTCCTTTGTCTGGCAATATTTATTCAGAGATGTTTAGATTCATTTAGGTAATTTGAATGCTACATTGTTTTCTGTTGTAAATATCTTTTCTGTTGATTTATCTGCTCTGCTTAAAGTTTTTAACTGCTTTTTCTTCTTCCTGAGAGTTCTATTAATTTTTAGCATTTTCCCCTTTACTATATATTCCTATAGTACTCCTTTTCCAACTCTTCCTTCTTTTGTAATGATTCCCCAGAGTTCTTAACATCAACCAAGGAATTCATTTTTTATCTTTTTTTTTTTTTTTTTTAGGTCTGACCACACTATAAACAAGCTGGTACATTGTTCGAGTTCATTCCCTTCCCTAGTTTTCTGGCTGAGAGTTACCAAAACACAACAAGAATATGTCTTCTTCACCCCAAGAGCGTCTAACTCTGATACAAGGGGTATGAGGCCAGTTGAGTATTACTGTTGGTTATTGATTTAAGGCAGCAGTGAAAGAGTGTAAGGAGGAAGAGTAACTGGAAGAAACTGCATCAAAATGAAAGAAACTAATGAATGTATTTTAAAGCCTGAACTGTGGGTTGTGTCATACTGCAAGGTTTTTGGGAATTGGAGAAAATATCTAATTCTTCATTTTACCATATGATCTTAGATTAAGCCATTATTTCAAATTGATATATGAATTGTCTAATTAATCTCACTTGAGAAATGAGAGGGAAAAATAATGGAATGGGATACTATCGATTTTGATATGGGAAAGAAAAAAAGTTCTGGAAGATGATATTTTTATTTTTTATCTTTTTAATTATTTTTTCCACTTAATAGTATTTTAATTTTCTAATTATATGTAAAGATAGTTTTGAACATTCACTTTTATAAAATTTTGAGTCCCAATTTTTTTTCCATCCCTTCTTTCCCTCTCCCTTCCCCAAGACAGAAAGCAATTTCATATAGGTTGTACATGTACAATTGTTTTAAACGTACCATGAAAAAGAAACAAAAATAAAAAATAAATAAAAAATAGTATACTTCAATCCACATTCAGTCTACATAGTTCTTTCTCTGGATGCAGATAGCAGTTTCCATTCCAAGTCTATTTGAATTGTTTTGGGTCACTGGATGATTAAGAAGAGCTTAGTCTGTCATAGTTAATCATTGCAAAATTGTGTAATTACTGTGTAGGATGTTCTCCTATAGCTGTTCATTTCACTCAATATCAGTTCATGTAAGTTTTTCCAAGATTTTCTTATATGAGTTTGCTCATCATTTCTTATAGAACACTGTCGATTTGTAGCCACAAATAGAGCTGCTACAAACATTTCTGCATGGGTGAGTAGGTCTTTTTCCCCTTTTTTATAATACCTTTGAATCAGGAGTGGCACTGTTACATCAGAGATTCATAGTTTTGTAGTCCTTTAGGCATTGTCTGAAACTGGATTGAACATATAATTTAAGAACCCTAAATAGCAGCAGAGCCAAGAGGGCAGAGAGCAGACATGACTTTCTGTGACCTCCTCTGACCTTTCTTTCAAACAACAGCAGATTAAGCCTATAAACTGCTTTTGAAGCAATAGAACTCACAAATACTTAGAATATAACACATTTCTAAAATAAGATAACTTGGAAGAACTTCAGAAAATATCTATTTCAATCAGGCAGGGGGACAGTCTACCAAGCACATATCACAGCACAGGGAATCCAGGGCAAGTAGCTGGGGTGAGGAGCTGCATCCACAGACCGTGGAACTTTCTGTGAGTCTCTTAGGTGACTGCCCTGCTTTCAGAAGGGTGGTTTATTAGATTTGTTACAAGATACCCAAAAGCCAACACAAAAGGAAAATTATAAGCAGCTGAACCCTGGAGCAACTCAGCATCTGGCCCCAATTATCCAGCACCAGACAATCAAAAACACTGGCCTCAGGGCAAACTAAAGCAGCTGTTGCTCTTTTGCCTTAGGAGCAGATCTCAACCCATAAAAAAAATGAACGAAAAAGCAAAAAGAACTCTGACCATAGACAACTTTTATGGAGAGAGAGTACAGACCTCAAACCCTGAGGTTCCTAAAGACAAAGCAACTCCAAAAGAAGTCCCAAAGGGAGATATGAGCTGGTTCTTATTTCACAAAGCTTTTTGGAAAGATTTCAATAGGGATCTTAAAAGAGAGTTAGAAGAAAAATGGAGAAAGGAAATGAAATCTTTGCAAGAGGGTATGGAAAAGAAAAACAGAAATTGTCTGAAGAAAATTTCTTAAAAAATAGATTTGATGAAATGGGAAAAGCATATAACTCCTTACAAAATAGATGTGAAAAATATACCAATTCATTGAAAAACAGAATTTGTGAAATGGAAAAAATGCAATGAAAAAAACAATTAAATTGGTCAAATGGAAAAGGAGCTAAAAAGTGTAACTGAAGAAAATAAAAACTAAAAATTAGAATTGAACAAATTGAAGTGAATGACTCAATAAGACTTCAAAAATCAAACAGAAGTCAAAAAAATGAAAAAAAAAGAAGAAAATATGAAATATCTCTTAGGAAAACAACACACTTGGAAAATAGATCTAGGAGAGACAATCTAAGCATTATTGGACTTCCTGAAAGTCATGATGAAAAAAAATGTCTAGACATTATCCTTCAGAAAATCATAAAAGAAAACTTCCCTGATGTCCTAGAATCAGAAGGCAAAAACAGAAATTGAAAGAATTCACTAGTCATCTCCTGAAAGAGATCCCAAATTTAAAAAACCAAGAAATATAATGGCTAAATTTCAGAGCTATTGGGACAAGGAAAAAATATTGCAAACATCCAAAAAGAAACAATTCAAATATCAAAGAGTCATAATCAGGATTATCCAAGACCTTGCAGCTTCCAACTTAAAAGATCAAAGAATCTGGAATCTGATATTTCAAAAAGCAAAGGAGCTTGGATTAAAGCCAATTTTTTGATTAAGCTATCCAGCTAAAATGAGCATTGTCTTTCAGAGAAGAAGATGGATATTCAATAATACAGGTGAATTTCATTTATTTCTGATGAAAAGACCTGAGCTGAACAAAATTTTGATCTTCAAATACAGATTTGGCTCAAAGAGATTATATCAGACATATTTGATTTCACAGAGAAACCTGTCTCACCTTATAGTAAAGTGGGAGAGTAAAGGGGAAAAGAAAGTAGAGGCAAATAGAAGGGAAAACAGAAGTAGTAGGGAAAAGGTGTAAGAAAAGGGGAGGTGCTCTAAAAGGGGAGGGTTGTCTGAGGGAAGTAGTGGTCAGAGACAAAATACTGGGGAGGAAGGGAAGAGAAAGGGAAAGAGAAAAGCACAACTTCTGATAAATAAGATGGCAGGAAATACAGAATTAGTCATTTTAATTGTGAATGTGAATGGGATGAATTTTCCCATAAAACAGACGCAAATAGCAGACTGGATTAAAAGCTAGACTCTCACAATATGTTGTTTACAAGAAACACATTTAAAGCAGAGTGGTATATACAGAGTGAAGTAAAAGGTTGAAGCAGAATCTATTATGCTTCAGGTGAAGTAAAAAATGCAAAGTTAGAAATCCTGATCTCAGATCAAGCAAAAAAAAAAAAAAAGATCTAATTAAAAGAGATAAAGAAGGAAACTATGTCTTGTAAAAGGGTACCAGAGACAATGTGAAGTATCAATATTAAACATATATGCACCAAGTAGTATAGCATCCAAATTCCTAGAGGAGAAATTAAGAGCTGCAAAAAGAAATAGAGAGCAAAATTATATTAGTGGAGGAATCTCAATTTTGCTCTCTCAGAGCTAGATAAATGGAACTGCAAAAAAAAAAAAAAAAAAAAAAAAAGCCATTAAGGAAGTAAACAGAATTTTAGAAAAGCTAAGTGCAATAGATCTTTGGGGAAAATTAAATGGAGAAAGAAGGGAGTATAATTTTTTTCTCAGCAATTCATGGAACCTTTACAAAAAATGACCATTAGAACATAAAAATCTCAAAATTAAATGCAGAAAGGCAGAAATAATAAATGCATTTTTTCTCAAATCATGATGCAATAAAAATTACATGCAATAAAGGCCAAGGAAAAATAGATGAAAAATAAATTGAAAACTAAATAATCTAATCCTAAAGAATGAATGGGTAAAACAACAAATTATAGACACAATCAAAAACTGCATCCAAGAGAATGACAATAATGAGACAACATACCAGAATTTGTGAGATGTAGCTAACATAGTTATAAGAGGAAATTATATGTCTCTAGATGCTTACTTGCATAAAATAGAAAAGATCAATGAATTGGGTTTACAACTAAAAAAGCTAGAAAATGAACAAATTAAAAACCCTCAATTAAATACCAAATTTGAAATTTTGAAATAAAAGGGGAGATTAATAAAATTGAAAGTAAGAAAACTATTGAATTAATGAATAAAACTAAGAGTTGGTTTTATGAAAAAAACCAACAAAATAGATAAACATTTAGTTAATTTGATTAGAAAGAAGAAAGAAAATCAAATTATTATTCTCAAAAATGAAAAGGGACAACTTTCCACCAATGAAGAGGAAATTCAAGCAATAATTAGGAGTTATGTTGCCTAACTATATGTCAATAAATTTGATAATTTAAGTGAAATAGAGAAATGCCTACAAAAATATAGATTGCCCAGATTAATAGAAGAGGAAATAAATTATTCAAATAGAACCATTTTAGAAAAAGAAATAGAAAAATCTATCAATCAACTCCCTAAAAAAAAATCTCTAGGGCCAGATTGATTTACATGCGAATTCTACCAAACATTTAAAGAACAATTAATTCCAATACTATATAAACTATTTGGAAAAAACAGGAAAAAGGGACTGCTTCCAAATTCCTTTTATGATATAGAAATGGTACTGATACCTAAACCAGGTAGAATGAAAACAGAAAAAGAAAATTATAGACCAATCTCCCTAATGAACATTGATGTAAAAATCTTAAATAAAATATTAGCAAAGAAATTACAGAAAGTCATCCTCAGGATAATACACTATGACCAAGTAGGAGTTATACCTGGAATGCAGGGCTGGTTCAGTATTAAGGAAAATTATTAGCATAATTGATTATATCAATAAACAAACTAACAAAAACCATATGATTATCTCAATAGATGCAGATAAAACATTTGATAAAATCCAACACCTATTCCTATTAAAAAAAAAACACTAGAGAACATAGGAATAAATAGGATTTTCTTTAAAATGATCAGTAATAACTATTTAAAACCATCAGCAAGCATCATATGTAATGGGGACAATCTAGAACCCTTCCTAATAAGATCAAGTGTTTAAAAAAAAAAAAAGGTTGCCCACTATCACCATCACTATTCAATATTATATAAGAAATTTTAGCTTTGGCAATAAGAGAAGAAAAAGAGATTAAAGGAATTAGAATAGGTAATGAAGAAACCAAATTATCACTCTTTGCAGATAAGATGACGGTATACTTAGAGAATCTCAGAGATTCTACTTAAAAATTACTAGAAACAATGCACAACTTTAGTAAAGATGCAGGATACAAAATAAATTCACAGAAATCATCAGCATTTTAATATATTACCAACAAAGCAGCAAGAGATACAAAGAGAAATTCCATTTAAAATAACTGTTGATAATATAAAATATTTGGGAATGTATCTGCCAACAGAAAGTCAGGAACTATTTGAACACAATTACAAAACACTTTCTACATGAATAAAGTCAGATCTAAACAATTGGAAAAATATCAAGTGCTCATTGGTAGGCTGAGAGGCTGAGGAAATATAATAAAAATGACAATACTACCTAAATTAATCTACTTATTTAGTGTGATACCAATCAAACTCCCAAGAACTTATTTTGCAGATCTAGGAAAAATAACAAAGTTCATCTGGAAGAACAAAAGGTCAAGAATTTCAAGGGAATTAATGAAGAAAAATGCTAATGAAGTTGGCCTAGCAGTGCCAGATCTAAAACTACATTGTAAAGCAGCTATCAAAATCATTTGGTATTGGCTAAGAAAGAGAATAGTTGATCAATGGAATAGATTAGGTTCCTAGGACAAAATAGTCAATGACTATAGAAATCTAGTCTTTGACAAACCCAAAGACTCACTTTTTAGGATAAGAACTCACTATCTGACAAAAACTGCCGAGAAAATTGGAAACTAGTAGGGCAGAAATTAGGCATTGACCCACACCAACACTATATACCAAGAGAAGGATGAAATGGGTTCATGATTTAGACATAAAGAGTGATATTATAAGCAAATTTCAAAAACATAGGATAGTTTACCTCTCAGATCTGTGGAGAAGGAAGGAATTTGTGACCAGAGAAGATCTGGAACTCATTATTGAATACCAAATAGATAATTTTGATTATATTAGTTGAAAAGGTTTTGTGCCAACAAAACCAATGCAGACAAGATTAGAAATGAAATAATAAAATGGGAAAATATTTTTACATTTAAGGGTTCTGATAAGCCTTATTTCTAAATTACATAGAGAATTGACTCAAATTTATAAGGATTCAAACCATTCTCTAATTGATAAATAGCCAAAGGATATGAACAGATAATTTTCAGATGAAGAAATTAAACCATTCCTTGTCATATGAAAAGGTACTCTAAATCAGTATTGATCAGAGAAATGCAAATTAAGACAACTCTAAGATACCACTACACACCTCTCAGATTAGCTAAGATGACAGGAAAAGATGATGATGAATGTTGGAGGGGATATGAGAAAACTGAGACACTAATACATTGTTGGTAAAATTGTGAATGGAGCCAGACATTCTGGAGAGCAATTTGGAACTATGCTAAAAAGTTATCAAACTGTGCATATCTTTTGATCCAGTAGTGTTTCTACTGAGCTTACATCCCAAAGAGATCTTAAAAGACTGAAAGGGAACCACGTGTATAAAAATGTTTGTGGCTCTTTTTCATAGTGGCAAAAAACTGGAAACTGAATGGATGCCCATCAGATGGGGAATGGCTGAATAAGTTATGATATATGAATGTTATGGAATATTATTGTTCTATCAGAAACAATCAGGAGGATGATTTTGGAGATGCTTGGGGAGACATTTATAAACTGATGCTAAGTGAAATGAGCAGAACCAGGAGATAATTATACACGGCAACAAGATTATTTAGTATTCAGTTCTGATGAATGTGAGTATAGATGGCTTTCTTAATCACAAGGTCATTGAAACTGGTCTGAATCATCTCCATTGTTGAAGAGAGTCACATCCATCAGAATTGATCATAATATAATCTTGCTGTTACTGTGTACAACGAAATCCTGGTTCTGCTCATTTCACTTAGTATCAGTTCATATGAGTCTATCGAGGCCTCTCTGAAATCATCCTGCTGATCTCAAAACAGAATTTATTATAGTTCCCCAATAAATATTCTCACTTTTAAACTTACTTATTATTAGAAAGTGCATCATCATCCTTCCAATCACCCAGACTGTCATCCTCAACTCCTCACCTCCTATATTCAACATTGTCAAGACCTACTTTTGTAACATCTTTAATCTATGATTCCTTTTCTTTTTTGACACCTGGTACAAGCTTTTCACTAATTCATGCCTGAACTATTGCACAAGTTTTCTAGTTAGTTAAAACCAACCACAAAATAATCTTCCTTGGCTCAAATCTCTCTCCACTCCAGTTCTTCCTTCACTTAGCTGTCAAGTTAATATTCCCATAGGTAAGGTCTGACCATCTTACCCACCTATTTAATTAACCTCAGTAGTTATCATTTCAAGGATAAAATATAAAATTTTTTATTTGGTGTTAAAAGTTCTTTGCAACCTGACTTAGAGTATTTTTGTTTTGTTTTGTGTTTGCTTTTTTTAATTGCAAAAGCTATACCAGATGCATACTGTTCCCCTTCACTGTGGCTACTGTAGGAAAATGTGTATCTATTTCTGACTTCAGCAAACTAGCCTTCATTTGCCAGTCTTGTTTTGCTAAGTTACTATTTGGACATATCTCTGTTGAACTCTCTTACAAAAAGAATTGTTTGTCTTTCAAGTCTATTGGATTTTGTGTTTTCTACAAGTGTGCACACATCCCATGTACTAATGGTGAGCAGAATCAACTTGGCAGAAGTTTTCATACATTTTTAATTGTTTTGGTTGCAGGATGGGATCCCCACCTGCCATGGTAATCAAGCCACAGTTAGATAAACAATAAATTTTAAGGTACCTTTTTCTAGCTCCTTCCTCACACTTGGAAGTGAGCAGAATGATCTTAAAATGTTGCTCAAATACTCTGGAGATTGAGTAATGCCAATTCTGCTTGCAGTAAAAAGATGACTCTATGGCTTAAGCTGTCTGTATGTAAGGTTGCTTCATCACTGGCCCATCACCACAGCACTTTGAGGTTAGAAATGGTAAAATGATATGGTGATGCTTTTTGATTTTGCATAAATTGGATTTAAGTGAGACAGAGTTATATAAAGTCATCAGCCTCACTCTCTCTCCCAGAGTCATCACTGTCTGGTAACTGAATAGAGTCAAATGACTTATTATTCAAGATGCAGTAGACAACGTGGGTGTCTTTGATGTCTAAAATATTTCACTTGCCCTCATGACCATTGAAATTAATTGTTCTCATTCACCCATTCCCTTTTGTACCCTTATTGTCTTCCTATAACTTAGATTCGTGTTCTGGCCTGAACACTGAAACAATGATTCTTACAAGATGTTAAGTCAGTGGAATTGATAAAAACAATGATTATCTAGTTTAGCATGGTGCTTAATAGAACTCTAATTCAGTACATGTACTTAGTACTTAATATAGTTCCACAAGATTCACACCTATGATAATGGACTATTTAACAGCCAACAAGGATTAGACGAGATTCATTCCATCTTTGGTCAGGCTCTTGGTGGCTCTCCTGGGGGACTGAGGGACAAAGAAGAAAGAAGACTAGAGGTGAAAGCTCAAGCTCTCAGAGCCAAGGAGAGAGAGAGATTCATTTCCATCTTCATCAGCCTTGTGGTAGCTGGCCTGTCCTCCTGGATTTTCTCCACTGAAATTAAGTCCTCTCTGAAGGTCACGAAAAAGCTAGCTGAGCACCAGGTGAAGGAGACAATAAAGACTTCTGGATTTTGTAACACCTGGCTATTCTTGTGGTGATTGCTCTGACTGAAAAGAAGGCTGCCTCCAGAGACCACCAGAAAACCAAACAAGAACATTATAGATTTGTCCCTTCCCTATCTGCTTATGCTCTTCAATTCTTTGACTAGGCTTTTTGCTAAAATACTCCATCTCTTAGTGTCAGGAATTTTTACTTTTTGACTCCCATATCTGGAATTCTTTCTTTCCTTATCTCTATATCCTGACTTCTCTGATTTAATTGGAAAAAAATGAATTTAAAATCCCACTCTCCTAAAGAAGCATTTTCCAGTCTTTCTTAATAATAGTTCTCTGAATCATTTTTTGTAATCTACAATTTTTCCTGTGCATGCATATATATGTATGTATGTATGTGTGTATTTATGTATGTATGTATCTTATACATAGAACATTTGCATGCAGTCTCCCCCATTAGACTATGAATTTCTCTAGAGAAAAAAAAAATCTTTATTTTTTGCCCTTTTTATATTTCCAGTGCTTTCTGGTACATGGACAAGTTGATTACCAGTTATAGTAGCAATAGTAACAAGAGCGGTGGCAATAGTAATAGTAGTAGTACTGATATGCATTGAGAAAGATAATTTATTTGCTTGTTTTTTAGAAGAAAAATAGTCCTGCAGGTAAGGTATAAAAATTGGAAATAAATCATAATTTTATTGAATAAATTGTGAGAATATCCATTTGGTTACAAAAGGCCCTGGCTAAAAGTCCTCTGATCTCCAAAGAGATCTACAAAGTGTCAATACACAGCAATTTGTAGTTACTGCTTTTGCTCTCACTAGTTGTTAGAAAAGAAAACACTATTGATCCTATAATTTGAAATTTTATTTTTCTATTGTATAAGATAGGGCTTGGCATGAGTGGTAGCTCATAGAAAGCATAAGGACAACTCTAGTTGAGTCTTTTTTTTTCAATCTCTACCACTAGCTGTTAACTGACTTAGCTGTCAATCAGAATCAAGTCTTTTAATTTGGTTGTTTTGGAATTTTTGAAAGTTCTAAGTTTGATTGACAGTTCAGTGACATTGACGGAAAGAAAGGTTAATGGACTCCTCTCTATCTCCACTTTCATATGTCCCATAAATATTTAGAGAGCCTCATTTGTATGCAATTCCTACAAACAGTCCTAGAAGGCACTAATTACATTCATATTTCACCAACATAAACATGTAGGCAGTTTAATTTCATACCACAGAGCTTTTTGAAAGAACCTGAAAAAAATAACCCAGAAGTGACCAGACTTCTGATTATCCTCATTTTGTCATTCTATTTGACCCAAATACCTCAAGAGATCATTTCCAGGAACATCTTGTGCTGAGTGAACCAGTCGTTCTTCACTATTTTGTTTTTAAGGGAACGTCATAAACATATATCAATTTACAGAGGAATCAAGGGAAAATATTGAGGCATAAAGATCATGATAAGCTAGGAGAGAGTCAAATTCAAAGGATGGTCATTCCTTGATATAGGAATAGGGAACAGAATTGTGGAGAAAGGTTTCACAAACTGATTGTGAAATCACATTTTCATGTATTATTTCCTCCCTTCGTTCTTTTAACAATAGATTTAGCAGGAAATGCAGGGGTTCAGTCCAGTCTGCATTCAAAATATTACAAACGACAATGAGAAAACACTTCAAGGATAATAAGTGTGAGGCTCTGTTTTACTATCATATTAAAAAAAAAGAATACTACATTATATCTTTTAAAATGCCATTGTTTAGAGGGATATGCAGATAGTTTTTCATATTAAATAGATTTGTCCCTGAGCACTTAAGTAAACATATTGTTTTCTGAGGAAAGAATGTAAACTGCTACAATAATAATACAAAATGACAATGAACCATTTTAAGCACAAGTACATATATTGGGAAGGTAAATGGAATCAGTGATTGCTTCTCATAATTTAAATATTTGCACAGGAGCATATCATCTTAGGAGCAAAATAAAAAGCTTCTTGTCTTTGATAGTATAAATGGTTTTTTTTTTAGCCTGAAAAAAGGAATGCACAGGGATAAAGAAGGACCAGTGACTGAGCATTATAAAGAGATGAAAGGTACTTCCAGATTTTACTAAATTAATCCCAGAGAACCTTACCTCAGCTAGTGTAGGAAAAATGAATTTCCTATGAAATATTTACCAAAGGATACGAATAAGAGTTATTCAGAATGAAGATGTGTGTGTATGTATGTTAAAATCTACATCCCTGGAAAGAATATTCATTTTGATAAAATGACAGATCAGCATTGTAGTCTTTGAGATACTTTTGGAAGTTGATTTTGCCATCAAATACTTTTTATCACTCCCTGCTTTGTGATATTTGACATTTGTCTTTATCCAATTCATTTTTTCTTGATTTTTTAGGACCGCATCTAAAAACCCTTGAAGTACCATTGGACTCTCATATTTCAATAGATACATATGTATAGGAAAAGATTAAAATATTAAAGTTCCCTCACCCAAGGTCATTCCTAAATTTGGTGGTTATTTATCTTTTTATTTTCTGTATTATTGGCTCATGATGGCCAGTAGATGGAAAGCAGGTTTCTTCTGAAGCTGCCTGCTGAAGACCCAAGAGTATCTGCTAACAAGGAAGGGACAAAAGTATATGTATAAGAGGAAGTCACAGACCTGCCTATAGAGCAACATAGCTTTAAAATGTGGTCAAGACAATAACCCTCCTTTCAACATCAATATACACAAGATGTACATGAATGGGGAAAAGCCTGATCCACTTAAGGCAAATGACCTGGGTTTTTCAAAACATAAGAGCTTTTAGAGTTCATCTAATTCTACTGTCTCAGAATTCATTTTTATTACTTACTCTCTGTGTGAATCCAATTGAGGCATCTGCCCCACTTCAGGACTCAGGTTTCTCATTTGTTTTATTGGCTAATATTGAACTCATGATCAACTAAAATGTTCAGATACATTTGATAGCAGTGGCTAGTTTTCACATTATTTTATTTATCACCTTCAACTAAGTGGTTTAGTACATAAAGTGCAGATCTTAAAATCAAGAAAACTCAATTTTGAATTATACCTCAGGCATTTACCAGTTGTGGAACTTTAGCCATTTACCCTTTGTAAGCATCATTTTTCTCACCTATAAAATGGATATGACAGTACCTAGCTCAGAGCTGTTGTGAACATGATATAAGATAACATGAAAAGTGCTTTGTCAAATAAAGTACTAAATAAATATTATCTATTATTAACCTGATGTAGTTAAAAAAACCCCTCATAATATATATTGAAGAAGGCATATCTTGTATGTTAATCTTAAAAATCAAATTTGTATTTGCTTTTAAATATAGAGATTTAATTTAATGCTATGTCCAAATCTCTGTAGTTACAAAACCTCATATGAATCTGTTGCAAACAACCATATGAGGTGGTAGGTAGCATAATTATTATACTTACCATTTTACAAATGAGACTCAGAATTTAAATGACTTACACAAGATAACAGATATTAAAGGTCAGCACTAAGTCACTTAGCTCCAAATTCAGGGCTCTTTTCATTAGCCCATACTGCTTTAGTGAAAGTTTATGATATTTTTCAAGGATTTATATTTACTTCATGGTTAATCTTCATAATGTCACAGAAATGTCCTCTGAGAGAGTATATAAAGTTATATTCCTTCATATTAGAAAATGACTTTAATTTTGAAGATTTTGTGTTATATCTATCTGAAAAAAAGATAAAGAGGTGCTATGTTAATGAAAAGAGATTTGACCTTGGAAATCAAAAGAGTAGAGATAAAACCTCAGATCTCATATTTACTGGTAGAATGACCTTGAGCAAATCATTTAAAATATAGAGTCTTAGTTTTCTGATATATAAAATTAGTCTAATAAATGCTTATATTACCTTTTCATAGGGTAATTATGAAGAAAGAGCTGAGTGTTCTGTAATTCCACCCTGCAGAAGGAAAAGAGTTTCTCCTACCTGAGAAAAATTAGGACAAACCTCTGTGTTTCTAAATGGAGTTCATAGAAGAACAGTATCTAGAAGGATTGACTGCTTGACAAATAAAAAAAAAAAATACTTGATAAATTGTAAGTCATGTCTTCTTCTCAGGCCCTCTTTTCATGTTCCTCATTTCTACTTCATTTGGTAGTATCATCAATTCCCATGAATTACCAAGGAGATTAGCATGTCTATATTCACAATTCTTAAATCTATTTATCCAGCTATAACCTTGAATTTCATATCTCCAACTGCCTTTCAGACATCTTAAATTGGATGTCCAGTAAACTTAACATGTCTAAAATTGAACTCATAATTTTTTCCCTTAAATTCTTTCTGTTTCCTGTCTTTACTATTGCTGTAAAGAGAAACACAATCCTCCCAGTTCCTTAGGCTTGAAATATAGGTGCCATCTTCAATGCATCACTGTATCTCACCCTTTTGATAAGGCCTATAAATTTCACATTTTCAACATCTCTCAAAAGTGCCTCCTTCTTTCTCTGATAGAACCACCAATTCATTTTATATCGGTATTACTGCTTTAAAGTATAGTATTTAGAATAAGGAGAGTGAGGCCAAAAATCTGTTTCCAAGATTTACTAGCTATGTGACCATGGACATATGTACCTTAAGCTACATGAGTCTTAATTTCCATATAATATAATAATTTTAACTATATTATGTTTAATATATTCTGCTATTAATTAGTAAAACTTTTCTAGTAATTTCAATATCTATTTTACAGGATTGTTTTGTGCAGAATTGACTTTGAGCCCTGGCAAGCAGGCCTGTGGTCAGTAGTCAACCTTCATAATTTGGAGAACTCTGCTAGTCAAACACATATACACATATACACATACACAAATTCATATTCTAATTTCTTGGTATCAACAATCAAATGATATTAAAATTATTATTTTATGATATTAAAATTATTAAAATATTAAAATATTTTCTGAAAATGAAGTTATATATTTGTAGCACCTTGAGAGACTATAAGCACTAGAGGAATAAGGAACCGTCACAGTGTAAATTATTTCCTAGCATATCTGAAGAATAATGTTGCTAACATTGCTAATAATTGAGAGGATGGGGGAGTAGGGTACTACATTTTAACCATCACTGGTCTCAAGTTGCATGGAAGTGTAACATGACAAACAAACGTGTGTGTGTGTGTGTGTATGTGTGTGTGTGTGTGTGTGTGTGTATTTTGCTAAGGCAATTGGATTAAATGACTTGCCCAGGGTCACATAACTAGGAAGTCTTAAGTGTCTGAGACCAGATTTGAACTCAGATCATCCTGACTTCAGGGTTGATGCTCTATCCACTGTGCCACCTAGTTGCCCCAACAAAACTATATTTAAAAATACAAAAATCATTTGAGCCATAGAAAAAAGAGGAGTCAAACTGGATTTGACCTGTGGGCCATAGTCTGCCAAACCTTAAAAGAGACTTTCACCAAAGTAATATAAACAAAATTAATCATAGGGACATCAAAATGTTGACTTATAAAAGGAAAAAAGATGCAAAGAAAACAAAATACATAGAATAAAAATAAAACTATAAATCACAACACTGAATTTAAATGCATTAAACAATCCAATGAAATAAAAAAAAATTGCAAAATAGGTAAATGAAATTCAACATTTCCTACTCAACACAAGCCTACCACATCCCTTTCTATTACTTCCTCTGTATTCTTAAGAAGCGGTAATTTTCCAAATCTATAAAACATTTGTATTGAAAAGATAGACCTTTATAATTATATAAGGCTTAGAATCACTAAAATATAAAATAAAACAAACAAGCAAAAATGCCTTTTTAATTTCTACTCTCCATTTTAACCCTGGGCATTACACTTTATCCATTAATTCATCAGTTTTAAATAAAAGGGATCTATTCAGATATGTTTTGAAATCTAAACAGTATTTTTCATCTACTTTGTCTTTCCCATGTGGATTTCAGATCTCTTTCAGGAAGCTCTGGAAAATCTTGGTTAATGCAAAAAATATAATATAATGTGCAAACAAAGGCATTTTGAACACAGGTGTCAAACATGTGGCAGCCCAGAGTACATTAAAATGATGCTGAGGATTTTTTAAGAAAATAAGTTGGGAAAGCTAGTTGGTATAATGGGTAGAGCAGCAGCACTGAAATCAGGAGGACCTGAATTCAAATGTGACTTCAGACATATAAAACTTCCTGGCTGTGTGACTCTGGGCAAGATACTTAACCCCAATTGCCTCAGCAAATAATAATAATAATAATAACTTTAAAATAACAGCAAAACAGAGATAAACTAAATGTGAGCTTTTCTACAGTTTAAGGTCCTTGTCCATAGTTGAGTTTGACACTACAATCTAGAAGACCACTATATCTAAGGACAGTTTCTCCTTGACATCTTCTCCATTATAATTGCTCATGTTTTTAGCAAATATGTCTTATTGTTTTATGCCTCTACTCATATTTATTATCATAGGATCATTGAACAGTGATTCTCTGTTACAAAAACATTGAACACATTCTAAGGCATTTTGAATGATCTTGATATATAAAAACCCTTATCAAGCATCCTTTGACATCATGTTTAGGTGACTATAATAAAGTTTTGTATAACTAAGAGAGTAATATGTTAATACTTGTAGATTTTTGAGTCACTTTTTTATATTAGAAAGATCTGAACTTTTTTCTACACCTTTGATATCATAACTTCTTCAGATACCTTATAAATTGACTAAATGAGTACACAATTTTTAATTTCTAGTATCTATCTCTTCTATTATTCTTGATGAAAAATAAAGTTTTATGAACATTTGTTGAAATCTTTTCTATTTTTCTTTAGTTTGTAATCCTCTCTCCATCCTCATCCTGGAATACACTTTGATGACTTTTCTTAGTTGAATATTTTGTCAAGTTTTCTTTAGTCTTCCTTTTACTATCTATTGCTTTTCTCTATATTATGAGATGATATTGTTTAGATTCTTCCATTATACTTCTTCATAGGATACTGAAGATGTTTATATTCTAATCTGGTGTTTTCTTTACCAAACATCTATCTCCATTTTGAAAGTTAGCCAAATGTCTCTCAACAGTCAATCAATCAAAACACATTTATTAATGTTTTAACTATTATTTATTATCAAATTAAATTTATTATTAAATATTATTAAATGGCACTTTATCTCATGTACTATGCTAGATACTGGTGATTGATTTACAATAAATGAAACAATTATATACAAAAGTTTATATTTAATGAATGAAAAAATATATAAGTATTAACATAATGAAAATAAACAAATTAAATTAAAAAGTAGTTAAATACAAGGTATTGTCAGAAAAAAAAACATGAGAAGGTGAAGGAAGGAGAAAAGACTATATATATATATATAAAATATAGTTTTGAGCTGTGTCTTAAAGGAAGAAAATAACTAATAAGCATGAAAGAACTTGAATCAAGGAGAAACATTGGTAAGTCACTGCAATAATCTAGGCATGAGGTGGTAAAGGCCTGAACTAAAGAGAGAGGGAATGGACTTCATGAGATGCCACAGAATTAAAAATATCAAGATTTGGCAACTCAATAGATATGTAAGATGAGATAGAGTGAGAAATCAAAGATAATACCAATATTATGATGTTGTCTTTAGCAGAAGTATAGAAATCTGGAAGAGGAATGGGTAGAAGTTGGAGAAAAATATTGTTCTATTTTAGATGTATTGAGTTTGAGCTATGCCTCAGATATTAAATTTGAAATGTTCAATAGACAACTGATGATTCAGGATTGAAGCATAGGAAGGAAAGGGGGGATAGATGTATAAATAGGGGAGTCACTGGCATAGAAAAGATAATTAAACTTTTGAGAACTAAAAAGATCACCAAGAGAATATGTAGAAAAAATGATTGTGGGATGAAGGAAAGCCTTGAGAAATGCCCACAAGGATGAATCAATAAATGAGACAGAAGAACCATTAGATCATAGAAGAGTACATGATCATCATACTTTGTCTCCTGAGAAATATGTATGCAAGTCTAGAAGCAACACTTAGAACTGAACATGGAACAACTGATTGGTTTAAGATTGGAAAAGTATTACATCATGCAAAATGCCAAGATGGATGAATGAAATGCTGGAATTAAGGTTGTCAGGAAAAATAACAATAATCTCAGATATGCAGATGCTATCACTTAGAGAAGAAAACTGAAGAGGAAATAAGGAATATTTTGATGAGGGTGACAAAAACAGTATAAAAGCAAGCTTGAAACTTAACATAAAAATAAAACAACCTAAGATTTTGGCAACTGATTTCATCACTTCCTGGCAAACAGCAAGAGAAAAAATGGAAGTAGTGTCAGATCCAATAGCAGCTGGATTATAAGGAAAACTGAGCACCACAGAATCAATACTTTCAGGAGAAGACTTTTGAAAGATTTTTGAACAACAAAAAGAATAAATTAGTCAATTATCTTAAATTAATTAAGGCTATTTATTGGAAGATCAAAGAATGAAACTGAAACTTAAACACTTTGGTCACATAATTAGAAGATGGGATTCATTGGAAAAGATTCTGATATTGGAAGAGATTGAAAGCAAAAGGAAAAGGGGAAAATAGAGGAGGTGATGGTTGGAAAATATCATGGAAACAATGAGTATAATCTGGGACAGACATTGAAAGAAAGAGAAGGATAGAAAGAGTTGGCATGTTGTGGTGCATAGGGTCAAAAAAGTTGGATAAAACTGAACAAAGGAATAACAACAACAACAACAAATCAAGAGAGTGGTGCGGGGGGGGGGGGGGGAAATAAAATGGCCAGAAGCATAGGTCAACAGTGTCAAAAGATAGGTCAAGGAGGAGAGATAGGTACATAGATAGATAGATAAACAAATATCCAATTAGCTCCTAAATTAAAGAGACAATTAACAGACTCCCAGGAGAAAAAAATATTCTTAACATACTTCTCAGAATGAAAAAAAAGAACTTAACCAGGAAATTACCCTGCATCTAAAAAAATAAAACCATACCATGGAGGAGAAAGGATCAAGAGATCTAAAACTTGACAATCTTCCATGATATTGCTGTGAGTTTTTTTAGACAATACAGATCTTAGGTAAATGAGAAATATCTCCACTTTGGGCTTGTGAGATATAGTTTTCAATTGCTGAGTCAACCTTCATTTGCAGTGTGGTGAACTGAACAAAGGTTCAAAGGGATGATAGTCTCATCTTCTTGGCAGCATCAGATTCCCTGACCTCTCTTATTCCCAAAGGGACTTCCAAACCAGTACCATCTTGAGGGATATTGACATAGCAGCAAAGTTCACAGAAACTGGAGCTACCATTATGGGAGTGGCTGGCTTATGGCCCAGGTTGAGAAATGTGTTTAGAAGACAAATGACTGGTTATGTAATAATTCTGTCCCTTAAGCAATTGATTTTCTTCTGCTACATTTTAGGTTTTGCCTTATCTCAGAACCTGTGGCTCTTGAGCATGCTGCTGGCCTTCCTCACGCTATCATTTGAAGGAACTATTTCTATTCCCCATTGCTCTTTTTCATTTTCCTGGGTTTCATTTAGTCTATGTACACCTGTCTCTCCAAGTCCCCAGGCAACTCTATGGGAAACAATCACTTCAAGGTTTGACAGGGGGAACAAAAAATAAATACTTCATAAATAAGCTAAAAAAGGTGTACCAATAGAATACTTTAAGTACAAAGAACACTTTCTTACATGTTCATATTTTTTGCCTTAGCCTTCACTGCTGGAGAATATGTTCTTAAATTAAAGTCAATCCTAAATATATTTATTTAGATTTTTTTGTGTAAAAATTGTTCTAGACTTCATAGGTGATATAATATTTATGTGACTATGAATAAATCTCATTTATTTGAACCCTGAAAAAATCACTTCTAAATGAAAACAACAGTATTACCTATTTAGAGTATAATTGTGAAAACCTAGTTAAAAATATAGGAATTTTATAACTCTAAAGTCTATTAATTTTGTTATTGTTATTTAATTAATAATTAAATTATTATTGTTTAATATTGTTATTGTTATAAAATTCAATTCTTATAATCTCTTTGAAAATACAAGGCATAGACACATGAAATAATGAAATATTACATAAATAACTACCCTGGTGATGACTGAGATGCAGTGGATGACCTTGGTGTCTTTGATGTTTAATCAAAGTCTAAGTGCTCCACAGTACCTGCTTCACTTACCTTCATGATTATTGGAACAAACTTCTCATCTGCCCATTTCAGCAAGGGAAGTTTTCATATGTTTGGGGAGACACAGCCCTAACTTATCATAGGATGTGAGACCCATTGGTTCCTCTCAACCTGATGTAGCCTGTCTGTTGAAAAGGCATACTGTGCATGCTCTCTCTTCTTGGAGTCACAAGTAAGTGGTAGGTAGATCGGATGTACACCAAAGGTAGAAAGCAGCCTTGTAAAGGGCTCAGTAGCCCTCACCTTAGAGGTACTAGCCTTTCCTGAACACACTTAGAAGTCATCTGTATTGGAGCCTCTAATTTAATATGCGCTTAGTTTTATGGAAAGATATCACCAGTGAAGAAGCATAGATGATATAGTGGATAGAGTCATGTGTCTGGATGCAGGAATATCATCCTTCTAAGTTCAAATTTAGCCTAAGACCCTTACTAGCTGTATAAATCTTAGACATGTAACTTGAAAGTAAAGACAGTCTTGAATGTAACTCTTTACTGTCATTTCAGCAATTCAAAATTGCAACAAAAATATTATTTTAGGAACTGGAGGAGATACACTATCAATAAAACACAGTATCTGTTCTTGTGCAGTTTACAATAAAGGAAACAGATGAGAGACACACCTATGTTGTGTTCTTTTTCTTCTTTAAAATATATAAGATAGATGGTTCTCTCTGGGGGAGAAGGTTTCTCGAGGAGATTTTCTGGAGGCAGCCTTAGTTGCAGTTGAAAGTAAATAATCACCCAAAACACAGCCAGGTGATAAAAGTCCAGATCTTTTATTGTCTCTAATATAGCCCCGGTTAGCTTAGAGGCCTCTATCTCTGCATGGTTCCAAGAGCTCCTGCCACTTTGTCCTTTGCCTCTGCTCCCTTCAGCCTCCAGCTAGCACAAAGATGAATCTGTCTCTCTTGCCTTCCGAAGTAATTCTCCCCTGGTTCTAGCTCAACTCCCACTCATAACTTCTTCCTCTGAAAACTCTTTTGATTGGCCCATTGAAGCTCTATTTATGCTCCTTTGAGAGAGGGATTGTGGGATACGAGAGAGAGGGATTATGAGTTTCTCCCATAGTGCTCTATGGCCCTAAGAGCTTCAAGGGAGGTGTGAATTCACAAAGTTACAAAGTTTACTTTGTGAATCTCCCATACTTGTGAATTCCAATGAGTAAAGGTGTAAACACTAGCATTGTATTAATTAGTTCCACTTAGTGCCTTGTTTCAGGTTCTGGCCCAAAACATTTTCTTGTAAAATCAGATCAATAATCTATCAACTCTAATGAGTTAGCAGTTTGTAAAGATTCCAACAGACCTATATTTGAAAATCTCCCTGTCTTTCTCTTAGTGACAACTTCATTTTAAAGATTGTTTATCTTTAACTCTGAATGGCACTTTTAAGAATAAGAGGAACTACTGAAAGAAGAAACTGTTAGGACATCTAAATTACAATTATGTGATGACTGCATATTTAAAATCAGCCAGAGTCAGGAATTCAGGTTAAGGGAAAGATCTTCAATTTTTATTCTCAGTAAAGGTGAGGGGAGATTGTGATAGCAATGTGCGCAAGAAGGATTGTGGCAATATGGGCAGCTGCGACAGGAAACCAGCTAGCAGAGGGGGATCGGAGGTGAAGGGCCCACTCGATAGCAGTGTGAGCAGCTGTGTCAAGATGCCAGCCAGCAGTCTCTCCTTCCGCTTCCCTTCCCACTCCTCTACCTCCACCCACCAAAATTGCCATTTCCTATACAACACATCAGGACTTTCACAAAGAGTGGGCAGGAGCCATTCTTTCTCCAAGCTTATATATTAATAGAGTATGGTCCAATTACTATTTAGTCTCAAGTGCTTGGGACCTCAGTGCATCAACTCAAGCCTCAGCCCATTACACAATTAACTTAGTCATTGATTAACTTGGGCCCTCTTTCATAATTTGGAGTGAGAATCTCAAAGATTAATTGGATTTTTCGGGGATCACAGTGAACTAGGAATGAGATACTTATATAATTTCCCTGCCTTGTTGTCATGCCATTTAGAAGGAAAAATCTAGACCTGTAGGACCTAATCCTTTCATCCCTACAGCTATATTGCTCTGGTGAGTGACTGAAAATGGTCTTTGCTTCAGTTGCCTAGGACCTGTTCCAGAACTACTTCATTTCAATTTTGAAACAGCTCTCACTAGCTACCATGCTGCGCCATAATATGACAACTACAGGTGCACCCTTCCCACCTCCCCCAAATCAAACTTGCTCTTGGGAAAGTGTGTATCAATCTACTCCATAATTGCTCTACTCATCAATCCTATAATTTTCCAGATCAACATATAACTTCCCATCAGGGAAATTCTAGAACATAAGCTCCTTGGAAGCAAGGGCTGTCTTCATTTGTATCACTGTTTAATACATGATACAAATGATTTTTTTATTTATTCATATCTTTATTTGCTACACAGGAAATTGTACATGAGTTGCCAACCTAGAATACATATATCCCAGGAATCTAAAAAACTTATTAGAGGACATAAGAAACATAAATAATCTCTTTATTTTATTTCTTAAGTGCAAAGATGGTGATCTCTTTCATATTGAATAAGGGATATGGAAAGGCTTACTGAAAGCTAAAAGGGTTATAGGAACTGGAAGGTCAGGATACTCTTTAGAAAGAAGACCAGCTCTGAAGTGAGGGAAGACCTGGTGTCAAGTCTTGCCTCTCATATAATGCCTCTCATACTTGACCAGGGCCAAGTTATAACCAGTCAGAAAATAAGTTATATATGAGTGACCAATGTGCATTCATGTAGTGAATTTCTATCTTGATAATAAGGACATCATATATATATATATATAGATAGATAGATAGATAGATATAGATATAGATATAGATATATACACTTTACAGAAGTTCTGCTTTACTCAATCAAATTTATTTTTTAGAGTCAATAAACAAGTACTGTGGAATCTTTTACAATAAGGATACATAAAAGTAGTTAAATAAGACCATAAAGGCTCTGCCCCAAAATATGTCTTTCAATTATGTTGCTGTAGCTTAGGCTTGTTGCTGTACATGAAGAAACAATAAAATTATAGCTACACAGAAGGCAGACAATGATCTTATTCTTTTGCCTTATCCACTCTAATTTTCATAGGGGAATCAGAGAATTTTAGAACTGAAAAATTAAGAAACATCAAGCCCAAGAGATCTTGGCAATATACTAGAAGAGTTTTTTTTCTAAATGGATGCTGACTGAATGGTTTAGAATGGACATTAAGCAGCTACATGAATATTTTTACCTTAAGTTAGAATGAAGCTTCTTACATAGATGTTGTTGAGTCATTTTGGCCATGTCTAATTCTTCATTACATATTCAGGATAGATTTTGGCAAAGAATAGTGGCCCTTTGCTTCTCCAACTTATTTTACAGAAGGGTAACTGAAGCAAAGAAGATTAAGTGATTTGCCCAGGGTCCTACAGCTATTAATTGTCTGAGACCAAATTTGAACTCAAGATGAGTTTTTCTGACTTCAGGCCTGGCATTCTTTCCCCTGTTCCACCTAGCTGCCTAACATGGATGTAGCCCTTCCTAATATAAGTTAAAATATAGATTATAAATTATAAAATATAGAATTAAAAGTTAAAAGAGAGAATGTAGCTCTGGTTCTATGATTCAAAGAGCATAGCTTACATGAGGAGAAAAAAAAATCCATTTCATTCAAGGCCCAGAAAAACAGACACAAAATCCAACGAGAGAGAAGGTTCTCCCCCCCCACAGTGGTGACTGGGTGTGTTACGGTTCGGCTGCTTCTCTACTATAGGTTCTTAGTCTTTAAGCTAGAATAGCAATAGAAGAACTTAGAGACAAGGAGGTTGCACATAAGCATTAAAAAGTTGAGCTTTCTTCATTTGAGAAGTTTTGGGATCATTAAAAAAACTGTAAAGAATAATTATTCAAGATGAATGTGCTGCTTTCACATTCACATAAGTTTGAGACCTACAAAAAGTCCTTCTTATGTTTCCTGAGGGATTGAAAGGTTCAGTGATTTACCCCCTAATGCATAGCCAATATAAAAAGATGAAATTGTTTTTAAAAATGAACATAGCATTTATGAATGTCTAAAAATAAGGCAGCATGATATAGGGAATAAACTTTTGTGTTTGGAGTGAGAAAATCTGGGTACAAATCCCAATCCCACTCTTGCAACATTGGCCAACATTGACCTTGGGCATGTCAAACAATTCTATTGAGTCATCATTTGCACACCTGTAAAATAGGAAATATTTGCATTGTATTTGCATTACTTGTTTTGAAAAATAGTTTTGTAAATAAAATAGCACTATGAAAAAGTGAAATAATATGTCTATGGCAGAATTACCTTTTTTCAGTGTTCTTTTGCTCAATATCATCTTACACTTAGGCTGTTGGTAAAAATTGACAGAATGATCTGAAAGGGAAGATGACATCCTTGTAATTTGAGAATGGAGAAATTTTCATATAACCTTTGCCTTTTACTTATGTGTATTTAATTAAGGGAAGGAAATGGACATTAAACTTGAGATTCAAGAGATGAAGTTCATTCCAATTCTATCAAAAATGAACTCTGTGACTTTGGACAATTCACTTATGATTTCTAAGGTTCAGATTCTTTATTCAGAATTCAACTAACATTTCTTAAGCCTCTTCTATCTGCAATTCCTAAGAGGTTTTATATTTAGCACTGAATAGAGTATTGGATTCATAAAGACTTAGTTGAAAGTCCTTTCTCTGATACCGATGAAATCCTCGATAAGTCATCTTAACTTTCAGTGACCCCTCCTCCAACCCCCCCAAAAAAGGTTCTAAGACTTATCTGAACTGCATCTTTGTTGGTGGATGGAGTTTCCCCACCAGGAATTGCTCATAGATCCTGAATACATTTAAAAATATAACAAATGTCAGGCATTGGAAAGATATAAATAAGGTAAGATCCCTGTCTTGAAGAACTTGTAATTTACTAAAAGAAATGTCTCATACAGAAATAATTCTTCTCTGAATTTCAATAACTTCTAAATAGTTTGGGCAGTGATTAATTTATGGTTTTTCCACCTATTATCTAGTGCCATATTATCTAGTTCCACGCCATATTCAGTATTATGTTTTAACAACAAAGGAGTATTCCAAAACTTGTTTTTATTAATGCTCATGAATCTTCCAGTGAAATATCTGTGGCAAAATAGAGAGTTTGCCTTGTACCCTGGAGGAACTTGCTTGTATGGCCCTTAACCTCTCCTTGCTGCAAGCAACTGTTTAAGATTACTTATAGAAGGTGCCTATACCTGTTGGAGGAGAGAGTTTGTTCATCCATGAGTTCTCTATAACCTTGAAATCACAGAGTCAGTCCTTATCATTATTTCTTCTTAAGAATGTAAAGAGATCAACATTACCTCAACTATGTAGCATTAACAAAGAAAATTTGAGGAAGGAGGTCAATTTATTAAAAAAAAAAAAAAAAACAAATCTGTGAAATCTAAGTTAACCACCCTTTTATTACTCAAGTGTGACGTCTGCAGTCCATTCAAATATTAAGATCTCAATTATCTGCTCTATTGGAGGGGAGCTTCAACACAAGTAATCCAGAAAGCAATTATTCTCTATTTTGCTTAGATTGTACTTTTGAATTTATATTTGAATACAGGCATGTCTATTCAGATATTCACAACACTAAGCTAAATAATGAAACCAGACTCAAGAGAAGTAGGGCAACTTTTTGGCTTTTCCATTTTTGCCCCTTCTTCTCCTACCATAACCTCACCACTAGCCCATTAGCTCCCCCACCTTGTCCTTGATAATAAACAATGTCAGTTCACAGACACATGCATAGCATCTGTTTAAAGCTGTTAGTCTGCTTCTAAAAGGTGAATGATTCATATCTTCTCTAAAATTCAACCAAAGAGTTGGTTAAGCCTTTCTGCTTCTTGGTTTAAAAGTTCTGTTGTTTTTGTTGTTTTATACAGAAAACTAAGGTTCTGTTTATGTTAATAAAAGACTAAATGAAGCCAAAGAGCCAACAAATATTTACAAGTAAGAAAAGAACTTTGGCGCTGGAGAAAATTTTAGAGTCTACATACTCTACAAAACTCATATCTGAAAAAAGATCTCTTCTCTCTACAAAGGATGAACATCCAGTCTTTGCCTGAACACTTCCAATTAAGGAAGAACCAAGCAACTCCAGAGGTAGCCCATTCTCTCTTGGGAAAGCCCTAATGGGTCACCAAGAGTCAGATGTGACTAAAATTACTAAAAACAACAATATGTGCAAGGAGCTGGTAATACAAAGACAAAAACAGTCCTTGACTTGAAAGAATTAAATTTTATTGGGGAGAAAAACAGCATGAACACAAATAAGTCCATGCAAAAAATATGCAAAATAAAGTTAACTGGGAGTAGGACATTATCATTTTTAGGGATCACATTAGGTATCAAATTGGATGGGAAATGAGCAAATCCTTGAAAAGACCCTGGGTTCTTAGAAGTAAAGGTGTAGAACGAATATATTTCATAAATCAGATAGTTCAAAGGATAGATATGAGTGATGAAAAGGCACATACAAGGAATTCCTTTTCATTTAAATTAGATATTTTATCACTCTCTATTAGTTATTTTCTTTCTGTCCTTTCTAGGTCAAAGATCTTTCTCTTTGGCAGAAAAGAAAGAAAGAAATTAAGAACTGAGCAGTCCTATTGTCAGAATATTGTTAATCTTCACAGTCCCATCAACCCCAAATAACAGGCCTATACTTTCTTTGTTCCTTTCTTTTCTCCAAATATAGCTTTTAAAAAAGTAAAAGTCAAAACCTACAATAACTTTTTGTTCTTTCACTTTCCTACACAACTTAGATCATGCTGAGCTTTAGTAATCCTGATAAATATTCTTATAGGACTACTTTTTATATACTCTTTATTACTTGCTTAATTTTCGCCTTCTATATATACCCTTTTAAAATAAATTGATTGTTGTGTTCTCTGACATATTAGACAACACTTTTTTTTTACTCCACATTAAATTTTTTTCCATTCAAATCTCCAAAGTTAGTGGTTTTCACTTCTCCTATGTGACAACTTCAGAATTTTAGTCCACAATATGTTAGCGATCTTTTCTCTTATTGTTCAGTTATATTTCAGTCCTTTCCAACATTTTGTGACCTCAACTGGGGGGGGGGGGGACAGGGAGTTGTGTTTTTTTGGCAAAGATATTATATTGGTTCAGCATTTTCTTTTCCAGCTCATTTTTACAAATGAGGAAATGGAGACAAACAAGGTTAAATTGCTTGTCCAGAATCACATACCTAAGTGTCTGAGTCTAGATCTGAATAAATGAAAATAAGTCTTCCTGATTACAAGCCCAGTGCTCTAACCACTGTTCTACCTAGCTGCCATCCTTCCTCTTAGAACTTTTAAATCTGCTCTTCCAAAATCTAAGATAAATGTCAAATTATCCCCACCTTTCTTCTCTTTATCTATCACGAACTCGAGATAGAATGGTCATTTCCATCTAGATTTTCCATCATTTCCACCCCTTCAAAATTAGCTCCTTTTTGATAATGATAAGATCCAGAGAAGAATTTTTCCTAACTTTTTCTCCCATGGTTTGAAGGATGAAATTATCATTAAGAAAGTCAAGTAATTTGATAGTTGCTATGCTTTGGATAGAGAGAGCTCCAGCTGATAATCACAAAATTGAAATCCTCCATCATTAGGTCATGCGGTGCATAGAGTACTAAGCCTGAAGTCAGGGAGACTCATCTTCCTGAGTTCAAATAAGACCTCAGACATTGACTCTTGGCAAGTCACTTAACCCTGTTTGTTTTTGTTTCCTCATCTGTAAAATGACCTGGAGAAGGAAAAGGCAAATCACTCCCATATTGCCACGAAAATCTTAAATGGGATTACAAAGAGTCAAATACAACTGAAATGACTCAAAAAGCAACAAAAATCACTTCTATATCATGTATCTGCTTTTCACAAACTCTTCATCTAATTTCTCTTTCTGTCCAGGTAGTCTAAGTATATTCCAGTGACAGCATTGCTTCTTCTCTCTTCAGCAAAATATTTCCTCTATCTCACACAACCTCTCTCCCCTTTTCTGGATTTCCTAATATATAATGCTATTCTGTCTTCATACCATTTTAATGAATTTTTCTTATAAATAAAATAGAATCTTCCAGTCAAATTTATATTATGGGTCACATTTCACCAACACCTAGTTATATACAAGTTCAAATATCCCTTTTGTGTTAGAATTTATACTTCTTGCTGTTACCCATACATTGTATGTTTATATATAGACACCTGAGGCCATGGTTTTATTATTAACCTCTGTTTGGGATTTTATAGCCCATAAACTTTTGAGTATCTCTACTGCTATTCTTTCCCCTATACTAATATTCTCTTTATGCTATAAGAACAATGAAAAAACAGAAAATTCACTTATTGCTACACACAGAAAGATAAGGTACACTTTAAAGATAACTACCAATTCATGATAATATTAAATAAAATTATTATGACTGCTATAAAATTTATGATTTTCATATTAACTTTTTTACTTATATATATATATATATATATAATCACATAATATTCTGATTTATAAGGTGTATATGTATGTAGGTATATTTATATGTTTACATTTATAGAAACAAACATATATTATATATAGATAGATTCCCAAGCATGTATTTGCAAATTTTGTGTCCTCCCAGAAAATTGAAATTTCTCTAAGAGTATAATTATTTCTGTTTTGTCTTTGTACCTTTAATACTTAACACCAAACCTTGCACATAGTAGGAGATTAATATGTGCTTGTGGAACTGAACTGAAAGTAAATATTTTATCTCAATTAATCAAATGTAGCTAATCCACTTTTATATAATTACAAATGATTGCTCCCTGTAATAGAATTTTAAAATCATATCAATTCTGGAGATAAATTCAAAGAATATTTTACTATATAACCTATAGTCAAACCTTAGTTTTGACTTTTTAAAGTTTATGACATTTACTATTGATCAGAGAAATGCAAAGTAAGACAACACTGCGATACCACTACACACCTATCAGATTGGCAAAAATGATAGGAAAAGATAATGACGGATGTTGGAGGGGATGTGGGAAAACTGGGATACTGATAAACTGTTGGTGAAATTGAAAATGAATCCAACCATTCTGGAGAGCAATCTGGAATTACACTCAAAAAGTTATCAAACTGTGCATACCTTTTGATCCAGCAGTGTTTCTACTGGGCTTGTATCCCAAAAAGTTCTTTAAAAAGGCTGTTTGTGGCAGCCCTTTTTGTAGTAGCTAGAAATTGGAAACTGGATGGATGCCCATCAGTTGGAGAATGGCTGAATAAATTGTGGTATATGAATGTTATGAAATAGTGTTGTTATGTAAGAAATGACCAGCAGGATGATTTTGGAGAGGCTTGGCAAGACTTACATGAACTGATGCTGAGTGAAATGAGCAGAACCAGGAAATCATTATACATGGCAACAAGAAGACTATCGGAAGATCAATTCTGATGGATGTGGCTCTCTTCAACAATCAGCTGATTCAAACCAGATCCAATTGTTCAGTGATGAAGAGAGTCATCTACACTCAGAGAGAGAACTATGGGAAATGAGCGTGGACCACAACATAGCATTTTCACTCTTTCTATTATTGTTTGCTTATATTCTTGTTTTCCTTATCAGTTTTTTTCTTTCTTTCTAGATCGGATTTTTCTTGTGCAGCAAGATAACTGTATAAATATGTATACATATATTGGATTTAACATATACTTTAGCAAAATTAACATGTATTGGACTCCCTGCCATCTAGTGGAGGGGATGAGGAGGAGGAGGAGAAAATTTGGAACAGAAGATTTTGCAAAAGTCAATGTTGAAAAATTACCCATGCATATGTTTTGTAAATAAAAAAGCTATAATAATAATAATAATAACAATATAATTTATGACATATAAAGTATTTTTGATAAACTACAAAATTTAAATTACTATAGGGCTTGCAGAACTTGCAACAAAACTGGATATTTCAGGTCAATTAGGTCAATTAAGATCAACTAAACCTTACTCTGGCATGCATGCACTTATGAACCCAGGCGAGGGGCACTGTACTTTGCCTTATGCCTTGTGATACTGTTTTCAACTTTCAGAGCAATGACTTTCTGCAACTAAACTTCATCTTGTTACATCTTTGTTCTTTCAGGCAGAACAGAGTCCTCAGGTTCAGAGGTACATGTGAAGGCCAGCTCTGCCCATTAGGGTTGTCTAGATAATAACTACTATCAGTTGTTTTTTTCCCCCAGCTACTAATGGAGTTCACTAATCTTTAAAAGGATTCATCTCAGAGTTTGCTGCTCTCAGATGATTTCAAGTGAGTCAGGAAACAGTTTAATCTAAAATAACAAAGATATCTAAGGAGATAAACACTATAAGATAACTTACTATAGATCAATTTTTGGATCCCAAGATGAGAGAGTGAAACTATATGAAGCTTTAATACAAACTCAGAACAGTGGCTTCTTAAAAAACTTTTTGCATTCCCCAAATGGACTAATTAGCTAGAGGGAAGAATGTGTAATAATTGGATGTGGAATCAGAAGATTTGGATCTGAATGCTGACTTCATCATTTAGCCCATTTGATCCTAAGCAAATTATTTCCACTCTCTGGGCTCAGCTTCCTCACCTGCTATATGAAGAATTTGAATTAGATGGAATCTACGGTATCTATCCATTGTAAATCCTTTGAAACTTCAGTTTCTCTCATATCTTTTTACTCCTAGTCACCATAAAAGGTGACCTCTGTTATTCTTTGAATAATAGATAAATGTGAACGAATAATAAATAAATGGGAAATTTGTTCACTAGTGGAAACTTCAAAAACTATTTAATCCAGTCCCTTCACCAATCAATAAGGCACCTTGGGAACCCAAGGTCAATAACTAATTAGTAAGCAAATGGTAAAATACTAGACTCAGTCAGGTAGATCTGAGTTCAAATCCTACTTCACCTGCTTACTAGTTATGTGACCTTAGTAAATCACTTAGGCTTTCTTAGTCTACTTCCTACAAAATGGGGGTAACAATGCTTACCTGACAGAGTTGTTATATAGTTCAAAAGAGCTGATATATGCAAAATGTTTTTAAAGTGCTACAATAAATATTAGCTTTTATTGCTATCTCTTACAAAAGCAACCTGGAAATTTAAATGAAGTGCTTATCAAAGTTACTTTCAGAAAAGAGAATTGCCAGCATCTTCCAAAATCAGATGATTGTTTTGCCCTGAAGAGTAGAGCCTTGATAGACTACTCCTGCCATCTGGTGGCTAAATTGGAGTAGTGTGATACATGTGTGTAAACATGCCAGACTTCTTTGCAATCTTTGTTATTAAGAGAATAGTTTTATTTCAAAATCAAAGCACTTAATATAGTTTTGCAAATGATTGCCAACCCCATAACTTAGAAAAGGAAATTGTATATATGATCCTTCATAGTAGACGTATTTTCTTCCCCCAGAAATTACTTAGTATGCATATTGTATTAACTTATATGTATACAGGTCTTTACAATCCCATAGAAAATAAATAAATTAGGGCAGGGGCTGTATTTCACGCATAGGCCTGACACTTAATAAACACTTGTTTAATTGAATTCAATGACTAATTTATGCAAAACACTTTGCATAGCTCAAAGTGTTATTGTCAATATCTGAAAGTATCTTTCTAATTGGTTACACCAATAAGGATTAGAATACAAGAAAAGTTTGGCTCTTCCCCAAGTCAAAGAATTTGAGGTTTGCTTGTCTCAGTATTAATGATATTGTTGATATCATCAGAAATATAATAAAAGGTAACCAAACTCCTTTTAGCCTTGTAACCAGCTGTGAACATATTTCTCAAGGTCACCGCCACTTCTCACTCCCAGCCAAAAAAAGTTTCTTTGATATCCTTTGGAATTCTCCAACCTGAAGAAAATTAAAAAGATATGGAACTTAATATTTATGATTCACTTTATCCCATGGACATGTCTGTAATGGAGATTTTATTTGTCTATATGACTATAGTCTTAGTGCCTACAGAGTCAAAAGTAACAGTACATTTTCCTCTTTGGACAGTGAGCCAGAGATTTAGGAATTCTCTATTACCATCCTTACCAATTTCTACATAAGCCATAAAGATACAAAATAAGACTGAATGACATTTTTTTCCAATAGTGTTTTGTTTTGACACTTGCGAGAGCCCTCCCTGCTTTCTCTTCCCCTGGCACTACCAGTTATACTCTGAATCTAAGAGTACAGGAAGTAACAGGGAAATTCATTTCTCTATGGAAACTAACTTTTTTTTTCTAAAACAATTTAAAGTACTAGAGTTCTTACAAAGCTCTTGGAAAAAACTACCCCACATGCTGTTTTCTTAACAATCTTCTATTTGTCATCTGTAATAATTCTCTGAAAACTGTGGAATCTCACTATTTGAAGGCCAGTCTAGAAGTCTAGTAAATAGAATATTTTCATTCTTCTGTGGGTAGATAGTACCATATAAGAAACAGGATAAATGAATTTGTGATTCTAAATCACTTTTGTCATATGGAAAAAAGAAAATGAACCAGATCAGAAAAGGGAGAGTTAGATAATTCAAAAACTCAATAGAAAGCAACAACATGACCTGGATGTTAATAAAGAGAATATAACTTCAGACAGCATTAAGAGATAGATAGTATACAAATCAAGGAAGGCCACTGTTTGCCTGTCTTACCTTGTAATATCAGAGAAACTGAGGCAAGTAGAGATTAGTTTTAATTTTTAATGTGAATAGTTTAAGCTAGCTGACCAAATGTGCTTCCAATTATGCTTTCAATGCATTCGGTACAGAGAAACTGAGGCACAGAATTTATAGAGAGTTTGTAAGCAGAATACAGAAGCTGAGAACACAATTAGCTTTTGCAGCTGTTGTTATCTTTACATCAAAGAAAGAGTAAAGAGAGAGGAGTTAACATGGCATTAATAACCTGGGGCTAGTGACTCAGGCCCTGTCAGACAAGGGAGGAAGGCTAAATAACATAACTTGGTGTCTTTGTCCTTGACAATAATTCTATTCCCAGGATAGTTTTTGGACAACGATGGAGTCAAAGGGGCAGTCACCTAGATAGTGTTTTTCTTTCTTATCCTTATGTGAAGGGGAGCTTCAGGGTTTTCCTGGGCTCTTTTCTAAACTCAGTTTTTCCAGTCCTAATTGCAAGGAAAGGGGGTGGCTTTGGATTATTATCCAAGGCTCAGCAGCCTCCTGCTCAGTTCACAATTGGAAGATGCTGTTCAGTCTGAATGGGACATTTTAAGAAGCATGTTTTCAGTTTGAAATATTTGAGATGAAAGATAGGTTAATAAAGGATCTAGAAAACATGTTAAATGAATGTATCAACAAACATTGATACTCCTGAGCTGTGTGGAGGGATGAGGGGAAAATATGCTTCCCCTCACCATCCCCCCAAGTAAATGGTCCCTCAAGTTTTAACTCCAGGTTCATGAAGATAACAAGTTTAGCCTTAACTCTAAAAAGAGATTCAGGCTCTTCCACATTGTCTATGGCCCATTTATTCCCAAACCTAGTACCCACAGAAAAATAATTTAGTTCTTAATTTTTATGCACATTTAGTATCTTTCCAGAAGGATACAAAAGTTATTTAAAATACAAATGTAATTCAGGTATAAGACAGGTTTTTATTTCCTTGACCCAAAATAAACATTTAAAATACAAAAGACCCATAAATAATCAAGCTCAAAACATGATATAATAATCCATAACTTTTTATGTAGTACTGGCATTTAGAATATAAAAATATGGAACCCTAAGTGGGACTAATGAATAACTAATTACTCTTCACTTTTGCTTCAAACTTTTGGAACAACGGTTAGTCTGTCTTTTGTCTATTGGATTCCTTTAGCTTATCCTCTTGGGGGCAGTCTCTTTCTCCAAGAAGAATGTAATTGCAGAAAATTCAGTCAGCAGACATATAATTTCAAATAAGCAATCAGAGAGCTCCTAATCTCCCAAGGTAGTCATTCCCCCAAAGTTTATCTCTTGTGGTTTCTCCAATCATCTGTACTTCAGAAAAGAAATAAAGTAAAAAGAGGTTGATAGTTTCTTGAATTCAGGCTCACTTAACCAGCACATGTGCGTCATTCCATATGGGAGCATTATAAATACTTTTAAAGGGATGGAAGCAGAAGCGGAAAAATAAGATAGGGTTTCTGCAGATTTGGCATTTGAAAAAAACTATTCCTTTTAAGGTCCACTAATAATTGATCCTTTTTCTTGCCTCGCTGACCACATCTTTTTTGTGCAACCCCTCTCTTCACTGCCAAATAGGTAACCAAAATCTTGCAGACTCTTCCCAAAGTCCTTCAGGCCTGAAAATGACTAACTTGAGAGCAAAGAATGATTTTTGTTTTTCTTTTTGTCCCTAGTTCTTAACAGAGAGCTTGGCATATAGTAAGCACTTAATAAATGCTCATTGATTATTCTTGGAATTTACTTTTAAAAATTTTTTCCACTTTTAATTTGAAATGAAATACATAATAAGAAAAAAAACAAATAGAAAAAGAAAAAAAAGACAGAAAAGGAAAAATAGAAGAAAATATTGACATGTACCCAACAGAACATTCAGGGAAAAATCAAAATATGTAATGATAGATTTGCATTTCAAGAAAGCTTATATAAGAGTAGAAAACATTATATTCATTACGGTCCATCTTTGTTTTGCTTCTTTGTTATTTTTTTGTTTGTTTTTTGTTACGTATTTTGTACATTTTCCCCTTTCATCCTCACCCCACCTACCCCAAGTAGACTATAGTTTTTAAACATATATATATAATATATAATATACACACACAAACATCTATATATCCACCTACAAATACCTACATGCTTACCTACACACACACACACACACACACACACACACACACACACATATATATATATATATATATATAAAACATATGCACACACATATGCATTTACACACACATAGACATGCCTTTAAAACAACATTAATATGGTTAATATATATCAATGATTATTAGCCCTACTTTTTTCACCCAATAATTTTTTTTTTCCTAATCCTTGTTATTACTTTAGTTCTACTCCATAACTTGCCTTGCTATTACTTAATTCTCCCTCCCCACCCCACCCCCCCATCCATGGATACCTCCCTTATCTTCTTCCCCATCCTTTCCTTTCCTCTTTATCCCATTCCCATTAAATTATATACTTCAGTCCACTCCCATTAATCTAAACAACCTTCTGTATCCGCCCCCCACCCAATTTCTTTTTCTTTCTTTCTTTCTTTTTTTTTTTTTTTTTTTTTGGCCAATTTTAAATTAATTTTATTCTCCCAGAGAAGGATGGCATTTCCACTTGTTTATTATAATACTGATAAAGTACAATGTTGTTTACATCTCTCGCATTGCACATATTCAAGATTTACACAGTAGCTTAAATGTTACTTTTAAATTGCTACTTTCTAGGCTACAAATTTGAATCCTTCAATTTTTGGAAAGTTGTGTCTAATGCTCTTTCTTCTAGTGTGTATAGTCAACCTCTTCAATGGTGGATCCAGAAAAAGCACCTGGGAACCTACCTATGCTGTATGCCTTCTGGCATGCTCTTTACATGCTGGTACAGGTTAATAATGATGTTGTTCCAAACCTTCTCCAATTCTTTCTGCTGATGTTCAAATTCTTCATTCTCAGCTCTTGGTTATTATCCAGCCAGTTGATTATTTCCTTACATTTGTCAAGGAACTTTTGTTTGTCTTCATCATCAATTTTGCCACGGTAGCCTTCACTTCGAAAACATAAGATTCAAAAGAATTGTTAGAAGACAGCTTGTCTCTTTGCTTCTTATCCTCAGCCTTGTCTTTGCTCAGAGGACCTTTGCCATTGGTCATGGTGATCTTGTTTTCCTTGCCTGTGGTTTTATCCACAAAAGAAACGTTGAGAATGACATTTGCATCAATATTATTTCAATCTGAGAAACACCGTTGAGTGCTGGGGGGGATTTCTGTGAGCTCAAACCTGCCAAATAGGATAATATCTTTTGTCATTGCTCTCTTCCCTTTATAAAACTGAGTAAGTACACCAGGCTAGTTATCAAAATAGATGCTAAAGATCTATATCTGCTTGGCAGGATTGGTGGGATTAAATTTTATTAAAATTTCCATAACTCCTCCAGCAATTTTAATTCCAGAGAAAGAGGATTGACATCCAACAGCAAAGCCCTGCACATTTTCAAATTTATCTCCAGACAAAATGCTGTTTTTATTGTAGCTCTTGATAAAACCTGTACAATTCTAATTGCAGTTCCAGCATATTTGAATTTTTTTTGCTTGTTTGTTTCTTTTAAATTTAAAGAAAATTTTTCTTTAATCTGGAGATTTTGAATTTAGTGATATTTCTATTTGTTTTCTTTGTAAGATCTCTGAAGTAGTGATCAGTGGATGTTTTATTTTCTATTTCTACTTTCCCTTCATGTTCTACCACTCTAGAACAATTTTCTTTGTTTTGTTTTGTTTTGTTTTTGAGGGAAGGGGACATAATTTCTATGTCAAGATTCTATTTGGGATCAAAGCTTTTAAGATAGCTTAATCATTTTCATGTTTTCTTTCCTTGATCAGTTCTCCATATTTATTGTTTTTCTTGTTTCACATTCCCCTTTAATTTTTCATTCTTTATATTTTGTCGTGTTATCTCTTAGTCTCTTACAACTTCATTGGATTCCCCTTGCCAAATTCTAATTTTCAAAGAATTTTTTTTCTTCTTTAAGACTGTATCACCTTTTCTAGTTGGTCAACTTTTTTTTTTCATAATCTTCTTGTTTTTCTTGGGTGATCCTTTTTTGTTAAAAATTTTCCCCTCAATTTCTCTCACAATTTTAAAATTCTTTTTTGAGTTCTTTAAATTCTTTCTGGGCAAGGAGTCATTTAAAATTACTCTTTGGGGGTAGAAGAAGCTTTAAAAAAAAAAAATTTTTACTTGACTGTTTTCCTCTTCAGATGAACCCTAGCCTTCCCTATTCCCATAGTAAGTTTCTATGAGTGGGTTCTTTCTTCTTTGCCTGTTTGTGTTTTGTTGTTGTTGTTGTTGTTGTTGTTGTTGTTGTTTCTTTTTAAATAAGGACTATCAGTATTAGGATTTCTACTCTTGGGGTAGAGGAGATGGTGCCTATGACTTCATTGCAGCTTCTCTGCTCTGACCTGATTCCATGTGCTGGTTCCTTCTTGCCCAAGGCAATTTCTTTCCCCTCTGCCTTCCCAGAGGTTCCCTCAGTCTTCCCAGACTCAGATCCCCAATTGTCCATGCTGTCTGGGAGGTACAAGTTACCAGGGTTTGGGTTGAGGCACCCTCTAAACCAGTTAATCCCAAAGCTATTCTAGCTGTTTCTGAGAACTAGCCTAGATCTATTCACACTTCACATAAATTAAACCCTGCTCTGGGGTCTTTCTTCAGTCCATTTAGGTTATCCCAGGAGGATCCCTATTTTAGCCCAAGTCTTATTTATTTTCCACCAGTCTATATTCACCCTGAGGTGCAATTCTGTTTTATCTGAAAGGAAATCAAAAGACCTTGGAATTTTCTGACCAATCTTCTTCCCAGAATCTTCTCCCTCAGCTCTCTACTAAGAGGAAAAAAACATTTTATTATCTCTTTTCTGAAAGCTTCTGTGGTTTTTCATTTATTCATAGTACAACTTATTTTTGATCTCAAAGAAGATCTTTACACTGAATTCTCTTACATTGTTGTAGTTGTTAAGTGAATTGTTTTTAAAATCAATTTCTCATTTTCAGTTTTTACCATTTTAAAAGTTCATCTAAATTCCTTATATTTGTCCTGTATTATTTATAATACTACTGAATTATAGGAACATAATGTACTTTTAACAATCACTCTTCTATAACTGTTAGTTTTTTTTTTGTTTTCAGTTCTATGCTATTACCAAAAATGTAATTATGATTGGGGGATTATTTTGCATCATTGTATTTTCTTCTTTACATTTTTTTCCATTAATAAAAAATTATTTTCTCTATCTTATGCCTTCTAACACCCAATATAAAAGAAAAACAAAATGTTAGTAACAACTATGGATAGCCAGGGGAAATTGATTCCCACTTTTTTTTGTATCCAAAATAAATGCACCTCTTCTCTGTCAAGAAGTGTTTAAAATGTTTCATCATGGATCTCCTAAAATTATAATTTCATTAGGTAAAATGCTTGTTTGCTTTTGCATTATTGTTATCATTGTACAAATTGTTCTTTTGGCTCCTCTCACTTCTCTCTGATTCTGATTATACAATTCTTCCTAAGATTCTTAGAAACTATTCTCTTCCTCATTTCTTACATTATGGTGGCATTCCATTATATCAATAAACCAAAATTTGTTCAGCCATTCTCCAAATGATGACCACATCTTTAATTCCCAGTTTTTTGCTGGTGCCATCGTCATCTCTCCCCCCTACCCTCCACACCTGTTGTACATGTTATATGTTCAAAGAATTTTTTTTCTCTTCTGTTTGTCTCTTTAACAGTAAAATCCTATTGGTGTTATTTCTAGATCAAGAGAAGGCGTATTTCCAAATTGCTTCCCAGAATGGCTGGACCAATTCACAGTTTATACTTGTTTACCCACAGCCATTGCAATATCATTTTCCTGGGTGTTTTTCCTTTGGGGGAGAGAATGAAAGACTAATTTTGTTATTTAATAAGTATAAAGTGTAACTTCAAAGTTGGTTTAATTTGCATTTCTCTAATTATTGTTGACTCAGAACATTTTTTGTATGTAGATATTGATATTTTAGATTTTTAATTTTGAAAATTGTTTATATGCTTTGACTACCTATCATTTGCATGATAAACTTTAAACTTATAAATTTGAATCAATTCTTTAACTATCGGGGAAATAAAATCCTGAGAGAAGAAGAATGGAGGAAATTATCTCAAATAATTGGGAGGTACAAGTAGAAGTCCATACAAACTAAGAAAAAGGGGTTGAAGGGAATAGTTAATATTAACCACACTCTTCTAAACAGGTCAAAGGAGGGAAGAATATATAAATATACACCCACAAGTACGTGCACACACACAACTGGAGTTTATTAAATCAGAAAGAAACATAGACAAAACTATGCTTTAGGAATATTACTTTGTAATATATATGCAGGAAAATTTGAAGGAGGAATCTGAAGTCAAAACATTAAGAGACTATTACAACAATCTAGGAAAACAGTGATGAGAAACTGAGCTGAAGTAATAGTTGTGTGAGTAGTAAGAGGGTAATGGATGAGAGAGTTGTTGTGGAGGTTAAAAATTATAAGATTTGAAAATTGCATGGCTATGTAGTGCAAGGTATCAAGGACAGCTCAGAGATTTTTTCAAAATGGGGTAAAAATTCACTAGTTGGTGAAAGTTGTTGGGAAAACTGGACAGCAGTATGGCAGAAATTGGGTATAGACCAGTAACTTACTCTATTTACCAAGATAAGGTCAAAATGGATACATTTAGAGATATTACAAGAAAATTTGAAAAACAAGAGACATATTTTTCAGACTTCTGGATTTATGAATAAATAAGAAATAGAGAGCAAAATGAGGTGTAAATTATTGTTATTATTATTATTATCAAAATGGATGGTTTCAATTACATTTAAATTGAAAAGTTTTGTACAAATAAACAAATGTAGAAAAGATCAGAGGGAAAGCAGAAAATTATAGACAGTTTCACAAATAAAGATCTCATATATCAAGTATATAAAGAACTTTGTGAAATGTTTAAAAATGGAAGTCATTTCTCAATTGATAAATGGTCAAAAGACACAAATAGAAAATTTCCAATGAAGACATCAAAACAATTTCTAATCATATAAAAATGCTCTAAATTATTACTGATTAGAGAAATGTAAATTTCTCTATGCAAATGAAGAACAATCTTCAGATATAATTTTACACCTATCAGATTGGATAAAATGATTGATGAGAAAAACAACTGTTAGCAGGGATGTGGGAAAAAAATGGGATACAATTTCACAATTGGTGGAATTGTGAACTGATTCAACCATTTTGGAGAGCAATATGGAAATATGCCCAAACAATTAGAAAGATGTTTAGAAAAAAAAGGAAAAAAATCGATTGGTTCGAAAATATTTATAGCATTTCTCTTTGTGGTTACAAAAAACTGAAAAGTGTGGAGATACCCATCAATTGGGGCATGACTATACAAGTTTTATGTGACTGTGATGGAACAATATTGTGCTATAAGAAATGATAAGCTATTTAGGGCTATGCCAAAGGCCTATTAAAATGTGCATACCCTTTGATCCAGCAGTGTTTCCACTGGGCTTACATCTCAAAGAGATCATAAAGGATGGAAAGGAACCCATATGTGCAAAAAAGAAGTTTGTGGCAGCCCTTTTTGTAGTGGCAAGAAACTGGAAACTGAATGGATGTCCATCAGTTGAAGAATAGCTGAATAAGTTATAGTATATGATGTTATAGAATATATATATATATATATATATATATATATATATATATATATATATATATATATATTCTTTAAGAAACAATCAGCAGGATGATTTCAGAGAAGCCTGGAGAATCTTACATGAACTGGTGCTAAGTGAAATGAGCAGAACTAAGAGATCATTGTAAATGGCAACAATAAGACTATATGACAATCAACTGTGATGTACATGCCTCTTTTCAACAATGATATGATTGAGGCCAGTTCCAGTGACCCTCTGATAAAGAATGCCATCTACACCCAGAAAGAGGATTAGAGGAACTGTGTGGATCACAACATAGCATTTTCTCTCATTTTGTTGTTGTTTGTTCCCATTTTGTTTTCTTTCTCCTTTTTTTCCCTTTTTGATCTGATTGTTCTTGTCCAGCAAGATAATTGTGTAAATATGTACATGTATGCTGGATTTAACATCTATTTTACCATTTTTAACATATATTGGATTACTTACCATCTAAAGGTGAGGGGAAGGAGGGAAAATTTCAAACATAAGGTTTTGCAAGGGTCAATGTTGAAAAATTATCCATGCATATGTTTTGACAATAAAAAGCTTTAACAATAAAAAAGGGGAAAAATAGAAATGATGAGCTCAGTGATCTTAGAAAAACATCGATAGACTTGTACAAAATAACAAAGTTTAATGAGCAGATCCAAGAGAATATTGTATACAATAAACAGTAATGTTGTTTTAAGAATAACTTTGAGGAACAATAATATTGTTTTAAGAACAACTTTGAGGAGTAGGTTGATAAATTTCCAGCTCTCCAGATTTCCCCCACAAATAGAATAAATTTGCACCTCCTGGTGAATATAAACTGGTGAAAAATAAAGAAAACTTGGTGCAGAACAGGGGTCTTACTGATATACCTTAAGACCAACTGAAGAAAATCTCCAGGCCAGTGTTTAAACAATGTAAAATTCAAATACCTCCAGGCTTGCTTTGCAGAAAAATGGAGTGAGGACTTCTGGGGCTAGCTGGCTTTAGCTGGAGCCTTGAAGGAACCACAGAAACAGCTTGAGGAGTTGGGGATCTAAATCTGGGAATACTGAGTTAACTTTGGTTAATTAACCTGGTTAATACCAGGCCCAGATGTCCTGCAGAGATGTAGCCCTGGGTGAAAAGGAACCAACACATGGGGAGTGCAGAAGCAGTGAGACAGAAACAATATTGGCTGCCAGCAATTGTAGGAAGGTGGAGTCCCCAGTCAGAGGGGAGAGCTAAAGTGAAGCTTGAGGCACCATCCCCCACCCCATGATTAGAAGTGCTTATACTAATACCTCTAATTTAATAAAAAATGAACTTTCAAAGAAAAAAGAACCTCACCATAGAAATTTACTATGGGAACAGGGAAAACCAGGGTTTATCATCAGAAGAAGACACAAGTTAAAAAAAAAAAAAGCTTCTTCTACTCCCAATGGTAATGTGAAATGGCTCCTAGCCCAGAGAGAATTTATTGAAGAACTCAAAAAAGATTTTAAAAATCAAATGAGAGACATTGAGGGAAAAAAATCTAAGGAAAACAACAAGATTATGAAAAAGTTAACTAACTAGAAAAGGAGATACAGAATCTCAAAGATGAAAATAATTCTTTGAAAATTAGAATTGAACAAGGGAAAGCCAGTAAAGCTATAAGAGACCAAGAAGTAACAAAACAGATTACAAAGAATGAAAAATTAGAAGGGAATATGCAATATCTTATAAGAAAAACAACAGAGAACAGATCAAGAAAAAAAAAGAATAATTGAACTACCTGAAAGTTGTGACCAAGAAAAGAACCTTGATACCATAATCAAGAAATAATCCAAGAAAAGTATTTTGGAGTGATAAAGCATGAGGGGAAAGTAGAAATACAAAAAATCTACCACTCACCACCTCCAGGAGACCCTCTGTGGAAAACACATGGAAACATTATTGCCAAATTTCAAAACTTCCAGATCAAAGAGAAAAATTTGCAGGAAATAAGAAAAAATTCAAATATGCTGGTGCTATATGAGAATTGTACAGGGTTTATCAGCAGCCACAATAAAAGACTTTAGATCCTGGAATCATATCTACCAACAATTAAAAAAAAAACCCTAGGTCAGAGGCCAAAAATATCATATCCAGCCCAATTATACATAATATTGAATGACAAAAAAAATGGGATGTTCAATGAACTTGAAGATTTTCAGGACTCTCTGTCAACTAAACCCAAACTTAATACAAAATTTAACATATAAGAGCCAATATCAAAGATCAGTTTCAAGGTACTTAAAATGGAAAAATTGTATTTTTTACATAGAAAATGTATATCAAATGTTTAATATTGATATCAAAAATATGGTAGCTCAAAAGAAAGATTGGGGCAGACTTTTAAGTAAAACTAGTAATTTTAAATGTAAGTGGGGTGCAGAGCAATAATAGACACAGTAGTGTTAGAGAAGAGAGCTCATAGTCCTGAATCTCATCAGAAATGGGTCAAATAGGCAATACTTCATATACGCTATGAAGGGTATAACACCCTCCAAAATCTATAAAAAAATAAGGGAGAGGAGTGGGCAGAGAGAGAAAAAAGGGTCCAGGAAGAAGACAAGGGAGGGATCCATGAGTGGAGGGAGGTTAAGTAATAACAAAACAAGTTAAGGAGCAGAATTAAAAAAGGAAAGAGTCAGCAGGAAAGATATTTGTGTGTGTATGTGGGGAGAGTGGTGTGTTGGTATATATGAATGTGTATGTGTATGTATATATATGTGTGTGTGTGTGTGTGTGTGTGTATAATATATGTATGTGTGTATGTGTGTGTGTATGTATATATATATACATACACACACACGTATCTCCTATCTTAATGCTAGCCTTCTTGGGAGAGATAGGGGGGAATAAAAGGGAGAAAAGAACAAAGTAAAAATTATAATGTCTGGGCTAGCTCCTTGGAGGACCTCAGGATTGGTCAGAGTCAGGATAAATCAAAGTTCTTGGTCTTTAGAGGGAGAAGTGAAGGAGGAGGCAAGCTGCCACACAGCTTGCCAAAGATGTATCCTGGATTCTGGAGTCTGGCTTCTCCAGCCTCTCTCCTCCTCATCCTGCAGCCAAATGATTCTGACCTCTCTTCTTCCACCTTCCAATCCTTGCTTACAATTACCTTACCACCAAACATTCAGCAAGCGCCAATCACGAGGAGAGCCATCACATTACCACATCATCTAAATATATGTATATAGAGCCATCATCTCACATCATATAGGTAATTAGCCTTAAGTGTTCTGCTTTCTGATTCAAGCACATTTTTTCAGAGTTTCAGCCCTCTACAAAAAATGTTGCACAGTAGAGAACAAAAGAACAATTTAGAAGGAAGAAAAGATGGACACATGAATATAATTTCTTTTACTAATATACATACTTTCTTGAAGTTCGGGGTTATATATTTTGAATCTTCCCTGATGTTCTGTTGGCACATGACAATTTTCTCTTTTCTTTTTTTTTCTTTTGTATTTTTTTTTCATAAAACATATAAATAAAATTATTTTTTAAAAAGAAATAGATGGAAAGGCTTTATTCCTATAAATTGTCTTAAGTGTTAATACCTGTCATGCATAATAAACAGAATTATGATGTGTCATATACTTGCTACTAAAGGGGAGGTAGGAAGAACAACTTGGAGTAAATAAGGCATTTTGACTATTATAAATAATGAAATTAACTATGAAGGACATATGAAGGAAGATACTATCTGCATCTAGAAGATCTGATAAATAGAAGTATATAAAGAATAATTATATACATACATACACACACATATTTGTGTTTAATGGTAGCCATTTCAATAGTAAGGGGAAGAAAAAATAAGAAAAAAGAAATTTATATGATAACTTTTTACATATTTAAAAGGAATAGCAAGTTGTACATTAAAGTTTTACAATTCCATGTGAGATTATCTTTTTTACTACAATTACAGAATTATTTTATTTTATAAATTAAAAATTAAATAAAATGTTAAAAAAAAAAAAAAAGAAATGTTGATGGATCATTTAATTTGAAATATCCAATAAGCAGCAATGTTAGATAATAAGGTAGAATACTACCTGAAAAATAAAATAACACCAGATTTGCTTGATCCAGCAGTGTTATTGGATCTGTATCCCAAAGAGATCGCGAAAAAAAAAAAAAAAAAAAAAAAAGGGAAAAGGGCCCACATGTGCAAAAAACGTTTGTAGCAGCCCTTTATGTGGTGGCAAGGAATTGGAAATTGAGTGGATGCCTATCATTTGGAGAATGGCTGAAAAAATTATGGTATATGGATGTAATGGAATATTATTATTCTACAAGAAATGATGAGCAGCCTGATTTCAGAATATCCTGGAAAGACTTAGATAAACTGATGCTAAGTGAAGTGCATAGAACCAAAAGAACATTGTACATAACAATAAAATTATGTGATAATCAACTGTTATAGACTTGGTTCTTTTCAACAATGAGGTGAGTCAAGGCAATTTCAATCGACTTTGGATAGAAAGAGCCATCCATATCCAATGAGAGAACTATAGGAACTAAATGTTGTTACAAATATAGCATTTTCACCGTTTTTGTTATTGTTTATTTGGTTTTTTTTCTTTCTCATTTTTTTGATCTGTTTTTTCTTAAGCAGTGTGACACATATGGAAACATGGTTAGGAGAATTGCTATATTGGATTACTTGCTTTCTAGGGGAAAGGGCAGGAAAGGAAGAAGGTAGAAAAATTTGGAATACAAGATTTTGCAAGGGTGAATATTGAGAACTATCTTTGCATGTATTTTGAAAAATAAAGTTATTATTATTATAAAAAATAGAGTAGCAAATATGAAGGCCTTGGCAGAAACTAGTTTGCAAATAAAGGTTTTAACAAAAAAGAAACAAAAAAAATTAGTTACTACAAATATATTACCCCCCCATTTGAGAAATGTTAGTGAAAAGGGTAAAAATAATTTCTTTACAATGCATTTGCAGACTTCCCTTTTAAAAATAAAATATTAACAGCCTCTGTACTTTTTCCAGACCTATTAGATTAAAATTAATTGCTTTTACCAAGTTAAAATCTAAGAACTCCATGATTAAAATTCTTCACCAATCTTTCTTGCAGTGGAGGGAGGGGGGGATTGTGTTGCCCATTTTTTTCTTGTTTGTTTCTTTACTTGTTAAGACTCACCTAAGACTTGGTTATTGTTTTGTTGTTTTAAGGTACTTAGCACTCCTATATTTGATATTACAATTACTCCCCTACTATACACACACACATACACACACACACACACACACACACACACACACAGGATTAAAACACAAAAAATTAAGAACACTTTGATAAATACTTAAAGAATGACACAGTAACTATAACTCCTATTTTATTCTACTGGGAAGTTTATTTAAAACATGAAATGTTTGATACAACTGCTGAAAAGGCATGCTTATATCTGAACTGCCTAAGCATTCAATTAATTTCTACAAACCAGGGGATAAGTTGAGCTCATTCTCCAGTCACTATCATTTTGTTCTTTGAGAACATTGAGATATCTGTAGGAAATACCTCAGTGGACAAATGATCCTCAGCCCCCAGGAGTTTTCATCTTCTTAAATATAAAGTTGTCCACGCAGCTAGAAATGCTCATCTTAGAATCTTTAGTCATATATGTTCAGGAAAAGAAACAAAAACGAAATCAGAAATTTGAGATCCAGTCTTAGCATCATCTAGGCCAACATCTGTACTCACTGAACAATCATCATTGCTGTTTTGAGGGAATAAGGGAGGGAAAAATGCCAACCTGTACCAAGGGAAGTCTAAGGGAAAAATGCTAATATTTTCAGAAAGGGGAAGGGAGAATCCAGATTCATTTTCTTTTTAATTGGAGACTCTAATGAATTAAAAAACCTTATTTTCCCGAGGGTAGCACTTCCAAGTAAAAAATGGATTTCAAGTATACAAACTTCATTTTCTGTGAATTGATAGCTTGAGAGAACATTTAGTTCAACCCAGTAAGATTAATCCTCCTTTAGCCCTCATATCAATCTCCCTCTCTAGTAGTATCTTGTTGTCTCCCTTAAGTATGCCCAATCTTAAATATGCTTTCCCTTTGTCTTTTTATCTCATCAATATACTCTCTCTCCTTTTCTTAATTGTTAAGCTTGAAAATTAATTTTAAAAAACCATAATATTTATATACAATGTATTATGTAGAGAAAATTGCTGATTACATAATGATATATTTCTTAGAAAGTCCTAGGTAATCAGAAAAATAAAGAAAATTGAGACAATTAGTTGCTTCAGTAATAATTCAGACAACAAAATATCTCCCCTTCCAATTATTAACAAAATAGTAATAAAAATACTCCAGGAGATAGTGATTGAAAGGAAAGTATCAACCAAAATAACCAAAATGAATAAAGTATCTAGGAGCATAGGGATACATCTACCAAAGAGTACAATATCAACAAAGATATGATTACATAGTGTTCTTTAAGAAAAAAATTAAATAAAAAACATAATTAAAAGAATATTTATTGCTTATAACTGAATAATACCAATATACTGAAATTATAATGCTATCAACATTAATTTATATTACTACTGGGGTAGCTAGATAGTACAGTGGATAGAACACCAGCCCTGAAGTCAGGAGGACCTGAATTCAAGTATGACCTCAGACACTTAATACTGGATGAGTCACTTAACCACAATCGCCTTACAAAATAAACAATAACAACAAATGTTAGTGCTTTACCAATCAAAACTAAACAGATATTTTACAAAGGGAGACAAAATGACAATTTTTGGGAGGAAAAGAAAAAATCCAAACTATCAAGGAAAATTAGAGCAGGGAGAAGATATCAATGAAGGGGCAATGGCACTTCCAGAGGTGAAAATATTATCAATAATAATCTCTCACTCCAGATATTTGCTATTTTAATGCTATTCTTTGCCTGAGTTTGTAGTGGCAATTTAATTGCTATACCATAGTTTAATTTAGAAGTTATCGTTCAAACAGGTCAGGATCAAAATTAATCAGATGAAAACAAACTTTTAGAGGTCCTATAATTTTTTTTATTTTTTTTATTTTAATTTTATTTTATTTAATAATAACTTTGTATTGACAGAATCCATGCCAGGGTAATTTTTTACAACATTATCCCTTGCACTCGCTTATGTTTCGATTTTTCCCCTCCCTCCCTCCACCTCCCCCCCAAGATGGCAAGCAGTCCTATATATGTTAAATATGTTGCAGTATATCCTAGATACAATACATATTTGCAGAACCGAACAGTTCTCCTGCTGCACAGGGAGAATTGGAGGTCCTATAATTTTAATCTGATTTCATGTAGATTCAGGATGAGTTGATTCTATGTATAAGGCATCTTCTAGGCAATATGATAAGTAAGATGAGTAAAAATAATGACTTACTTCTTACTATCTACTTGGAATAGATAATTAAGAGGAAATGCGTCATGGGGGGAGAGGAGGCTCTGTATATTATCTCATTTGATCTTGCACCAGGTTTGAGAGGTATGCATTGTAGATGAAATAGATCTACAGATTTAACAAGTAAGGAAACTCAGATTCAATGAAACCAGTTGCCTGTGGTCAGATAGTACTTGAGCTGACCCCCAAAGGATGAGCAGGATTTGAGAAGGAAATTTCTCCATATTGTAAGAAGTATGAGTGAAAACATAGAAATGGATAGACAAAGAGATTTACATTTGATATATAGGAAAATATATTAGGAAGAATCTTTCTTAAGAGCGAATTGAAATATTATTTATTTTTGAGGCAAGGTTATCGAGCAGTATTTCATATATGTTGTAGAACTCCCTTCACATCATGATTTTGCAAATCCCAGTTTACTGACTTTTAGAATAATGTGGTTATTCTATCTTTTAAAACCTCTATTCAAATAGAATATTAGCAATAAATAAGGGTATGCAAAAATCGTAATAATATGTGTGGAAGTTGGGGAAAAGAGGAAAGAATTACTAGAATGCTGATGTCTTGTTTCCTTATTCTATGTCTTTAATTTTTAGTACTTGGGGAAATCCACTAAAATTTTTTCCTTGGGACAAATGGGTTAAGAAATTTGTAGGCCAGTACTTATAAGTTCCATTTGGCTAGTACATGTTAAGTTCCGTTCACTCTTTCCCGAAAGTTACTATTACTAATTACAAATACTGACTATACATATGGGTGCCCCATCAATTGTCTATCCCCTCCAGAATACAATTCTGTTATGCTCTAGTTTTGTCTTTTTTCTGAACAGGGAAAAGTAAAAAAAAGAAAAATATGGCAAAAAGGCCAAGGAGTTTATTAGGTCATATTAAACCAGTGAGAAAGGCATTTCTTTATACCAGAGCTTGACTTCCTGAGTCCAATTCAACTATTATGCCATTTCAGTGTACAGTTAATTTAATGTCCATGAATCTTGAGATCTTAAATGACGATTGATAAAAGAAAAAAAAATTTGTAACAACTAGAACACCATTAAAGTGGGGGAAAAATAGGTTCACCCTCATTGGCTATCTTCAAAGCCTATACATCTTGGATCAATAAGCTCAAGTGCCTAGTTAGAATGAAACACAAATTTCTCTATTTGGCATGTAGGACTGCTTTTCACAGACAGATTTCAGCTTACTTTTTTAGTCTTACTATATATTATTCCCTTTCATTCACTCAGTAGTCCAATCAAACTGACCTTCTTTTGATTCTCCGTGCAGTTTTTGTTCTAATAAAAACTGTTTCTATAAAAATCTTTTTGTAGTCATAAATATTTTCCCCTGGTCTTGAATCTCTCTGGAACACATGCTCAGTAGGGATATTCCTGAGTCAAAGATATATACTGTTTATTTTTAATATTTTTTTTAAATTTCTTTAATTTTTTTAACTTCAGTTTTAATTCCTGAATTGCTTTACAAAATGATTAGCTTAGTTTACAACTCGAGAAAAAATTTATTAATATTCTTGGCTATCCTTAACATTTCTAACAATTGCAATTTTCTTTTTTTTTCCCTTTTGGCCATTTTTTAAGTTAGATAAATATGAGATAGAAATTGTGTTTTAATTAGAACTTTTGTGATTTAGATTTATTCATGTAATTGTTTATAGCTTGAATTTTTTTTCCTTCTGAGAACTCATTTGACTGTTTACTGGAGAATGACTCGTAGATTCTCTATAGATCTTACATATCTGACCATTATTAGAGAAATTGTTAGCAAAAATGTTTTCCCAGTTCAGTTTCTCTTCTCACTGAATATGGTGGTAATCTCCACAGGGTGAAGAATATGTGGGGAGGACAAAAAGGAAAAGAGTAGGTTAAATAGAAGGGAATACAAAAAAAAAAAAATAAGGGGAAGGTATAAGAAAGGGGAAGGGACTCCAAGGGGGAGAGAGGGATTCTAAAGAGGGAGGGCTTTGTGAGGCAAGTGGCCTCATAAATTTAATACTGGGGAGGGAGTAAGGGGGAAAGGAAAGAGAAAAGTATAATCTGGGGATAATAAGATGGCAGGAAATACAGAATTAGTAGTTTTAACTGTAAATGTGAATGGGATGAACTCTTCCATAAAGCAAAGGTGGATAGTAGAATGGATCAAAAGCCAGAATCCTACAATATGTTGTTTACAGGAAACACATTTAAAGCAGGATGATACATACAGAGTAAAGGTAAAAGGCTGAAGCAGAATTTATTATGCTTCAGGTGAAGTAAAAAAAGGAAAGGTAGCCATCCTTATCTCAGATCAAGCAAAAGCAAAAATTGATCTAATTAAAAGAGATAGGAAGAAAACTATATATATACATATGCATATGTATATATATATGATATATATAAAGGGTAGCAGAGATAATAAAGCAATATCAATAATAAACATATATGCACCAACTAGTATAGCACCTAACTTCATAAAGGGGAAGTTTAGAGAACAGCAAGAAGAAACAGATAGAAAAAACTATATTAGTGGGAGATCTTAACCTTGCACTCTCAGAATTAGATAAATCAAACTACAAAACAAATAAAAAAAGAAGTTAAAGAGGTAAATAGAATATTAGAAAAATTAGGTATGATAGATCTTTGGAGAAAACTGAATGGAGACAGAAAGGAGTACACTTTCTTCTCAGAAGTTCATGGAATCTATACAAAAATTGACCATATATTAAAATATAAGGACCTCAAAATCAAATGCAGAAAGGCAGAAATAGTAAATGCATTCTTTTCAGATGATGATGCAATAAAAACTACATTCAATAAAAAGCTAGGGGGAAATAGACCAAAAAGTAATTGGAAACTAAATAGCCTCATCCTAAAGAATGAATGGGTAAAACAGGGCATCATAGACACAACTAATAATTTCACCCAAGAGAATAACAATAATGAGACAATTTATCAAAATTTGTGGGATACAGCCAAAGTGGTAACAAGGGGAAATTTTATATCTCTAGAAGCTTACTTTCATAAAATAGAGAAAGAGAAGATCAGTGAATTGGATTTAAAAACTTAAAATTTGGATTAAAAAACTTGGATTAAAAATTTAAAAAGCTAGATAAAGAGGAAATTTAAAAACCCCAATCAAATACAAAACTTGAAATTCTAAAAATAAAAGGAGAAACCAATAAAATTGAAAGCAAAAAAAAAATCTATTGAATTCATAAATAAAACTAAGGAGTTGGTTTTATGAAAAAAAAATAGAGAAACTTTTGGTAAATTTGATTAGAAAAATGAAAGAGGAAAAGCAAATTGTTAGTTTTAAAAATGAAAAGGGAGAACTCTCCACTAATGAAGAGGAAATTAGAGCAATAATTAGGAGTTACTTTCCCTAACTTTATGCCAATAAATTTGTTAACCTAAATGAAATGGATGAATACCTTCCAAAATATAGGCTGCCCAGATTAACAGAGGAGGAATTAAATTGCTTAAATAGTCCCATTTTAGAAAAAGAAATAGAAAAAGCTACTATTCATTTCCCTAAGGAAAAATCCCCAGGACCAGATGGATTTACATGTGAATTCTACCAAACATTTAAAGAACAATTAACTCCAATGCTATATAAATTATTTGAAAAAATAGGGAATGAAAGTCTCTTACAAAATTCCTTTTATGACACACACATGGTACTGATACCTAAACCAGGTAGGATGAAAACAGAAAAAGAAAATTATAGACCAATCTCCCTAATGAATTTTGATGCAAAAATCCTAAATAAAATATTAGCAAAACTAATACAGAAAATCATCTCCACAATAATACTATGACCAAGTAGGATTTATGCCAGGAAGGCAGGGCTGGTTCAATATTAAGAAAACTATTAGCATAATTCACTATATCAATAACCAAATTAACAAAAACCATATGATCATCTCAATAGATGCATAAAAAGCATGTGATAAAATCCAACACCCATTCCTATTAAAAACACTAGAAAGTATAGGAATAAAGGGACTTGTCCTTAAAATAGTCAATAGCATCTATTTAAAATCATCAGTAAGCATAATATGTAATTGGGAGAAACTGGAACCATTCCCAATAAGATCAAGAGTGAAACAAGGTTGCCCACTATCACCATTACTATTCAATATTGTATTAGAAATGCTAGCTTTGGCAATAAGAGATGAAAAAGAGATGAAAGGATTATTTATGTGTATGATGTTCATATATATGATGTGTGTCCATATGGATCTGTCTACATGTGACTCACAAAGATTATTTTCCACCCATCTTTCTCTAAGAAAGAATTTGATTTCTTTCAGGATGAGAGTAGAAGATTGGAATAACCATCTGACTACTCTGTTCTCCTTAGGGAAAGTTTATTAAAATAGAAATCTCTGTTATTGTTGTTGTTGTTGTTGTTGTTGCTGTGTAGTTATTTAGGAGGTGAAAGATGGGACAAGGAAGCAAGAGTACCAGATCTCACTCAAGGGGAATTTCCTCTAAGAGCAGTGTAGTGAAGTAGGGACAAAATTGAGGTTCTCTGCCTGGTGGCTTCTTCTCACAGTGTTTCTTTCTTTTCAGGGACTAGATAAGAATCTGGAACCATTGTCTTCTTTCTTGAATATGGAAGCCAGAAGAGAAGGATCTCTCTTTTTCTAAAGTCTCAGAGGAAGGGGTGTAGGAAAAATCCTCCTGCAGAAGATGAGATTTCCTTTCTTGAACTAACCAGATTCTTCCATCAGTTTATAAATTTTCAGACCTGAAATGGACCTTGAGAAAACCCAAGTTGGAGCTAATCTGAAGCTAGCTCAAGAAGTTGATCAGGAATGAGAAAAATTATGATTGAAGGGAAAGCTTCTAATAAAATAATTGATTGAAGGAAATAGAAGGAAGATGATAGCTGTATTCAAACATTTGAATGGCTTTCCTTTTAAGGAGGAATGTTTAGAGGTAGTGTACTGTAAATGAACAGATCAAAAAGGCTCCAAAGTTTGATTCCTAGATCCTAGATTCCAAATAAGGAGTTATTTGACCCTGGGCCAAGTACTTTCACTTTTTAGAGATTCAAATTACTTATATGTAAAATAGGAATGACAGATTTACCATGCAGAGTTGTTGTGAGATTTTTAAAAAGGGCTTTGCAAATCTTAATGCAAAATGTAAATTCTGGCACTTAAGGTAAATTGCTAGTCCATCCCCCTACTTCAGTGCAGAAATATATCAACAACAATCCATCAGTCATTCTTTATTAAACATCTGCAATACTGGGTGTTGGGCTATGGAGAACAAACCCCCCACCCCCACAAAAGAGTTGCTAACTTAATTGAGAGGGGAAGGGAGACTACATGCATAAACATATGTAAAATAATTTTAAGGTAGTTTATGGAAGAATGGTCCTAAAAGTTGGTGAAATTAGGACAAGCTACAAGTGGAAGGTGATGCTTGAGCTGAGTTTTGAAGAAATTTAACTTTTCCAAGAGGTGTAGGTATGGAGTGAAAGTTCCACTGGCGATTAGCCAGTTCAAAGGACTGGAGATGGGATACTAAGGATTGTATGTAAAGAACAAGAAACAAGACCATGCAAAGGCTTTCACCTTTATCAAAAGAGAGGAAATCAAACTATATATGTAAGTACCCTACCTATCTATCTATTTATATCTAATGAGATGGCTGATAGGTAGGCAGGCAGATGGATGGATGGATGTTTAAAGGGAGCATTGGCCGATTTCACGGATTGGTTGCTTTATTTTTGCTACCACTTGTTAGAGTGCTTGAATTCCTCCTTAAGAAGCAACAGTAGGATCACTCCGCCTTTTTCCGAGGCGGGTTACTTCCAGTCCACAAGTCAATCTGTGATGGGCTAAAGGATGGAAAGAGCAGGAAAGGTTGTGCCTTTTTTTTTTTTTTTTTTTTAAGCATGGAGACTCAGCCCAAACGAACCCACGAGTAGCAAAAGGGCAGGCGCACACGCAGGCCAGCTGGCTCTAGAGCCCAGGCTCTTCTCCAAAGAATTTGGCCCCACTAAGAAGTGGGCCGGGTAGTCGAGGGGAGGGTCAGAGTACAGGGGAGAGGGAGAAACGCGCGGACAGGCCCTCAGCATCAGCATCAGCAGCGGCTGCGGCTGCCCCACCCCCCGGAGAACCTGGAGGAAGATTGGAGAAGAAGGAGAAGGAGGAGGAGGAGGAGAAGGACAATGTGGACTCCGCTTCAGAATACGGTGGAGGTGGCGTTGCGTAGGAACCCTTACCGCCTGTGTGCAGGGACCCTGGGGGTGGCGGTCAGCCTATTCCTGCTCGGCTTTTTTTTCGGTAGGCGCCCGCAGCCAGAATGCCCCTCGGGCTGGGTTGCAGGTCCAATTTCCCCCATCATCTCATGGGATTTAATCAGTTAGCTCAACCTCTTTATCTTTAGGAAGTGGAGTAGGGGAAAGGAGTAGGGATTTTAAAAGGACAATCAGCCCGAGGTTTATACGAGGATAGTTATAGACTTGCATCCTCTCCTCCTCCTTTCTACCCCTCCCAAAATGAATTGTTGCATCCTTAAACTCTCCCGAGCTATTAGAGACAAAAAAATTAGCAATTACACACGGCTGTAGAGCCCTTCTGTGAGGCGGGGTCGTGTACTGTAAGTGAGTCAGAATGCCATAATTCCAAACGATACCTGTGTGATTTGGGCGTGCCATTTACCATCCTCGGCCTTGGCTAAGGATCATGGAGTTAGCTCATTCTGTCTCTGAGTCCGTGATGTCTCTTATCCAGTAACTAACTGATCGGGAGCCCCCTCGATTTTAGTACTTGTGCATTCGAGGCCCAGCCTGCTTTTCAGGAATGACTAGAGCAGATGCTACACCTATGGAACATACACACTGAGTGGCCCTTTTTGCATTCACTGATACACTTGTTAGCTACAATATTCTGGGTTTGTGAAAATGTATGCTTGGCAGCTGGCTTACTTGTAGCCACTCCTTCAGGGCTTTAGAGACCCTTGTCATATCTCTTTAAATCAAGTTTCTTCATTGGAAGTAAAGGGAGATCGTATGAAACTGTAGGAATTTTTCCTGATCTTTAAAAGTCTTTAATGCTTTTAGTGCTTAGGTACTTATCATTAAGTAAAAATTCTGAAATTCCAATGTCTTACCGGCTGTGATTCAAAACTGCAGTCTTTGAGAGCCAGAGAATGTTAATTCTGGAAGAACCCTTAAGATAATAGAATAGAGGAGTGGACTTTAGTCTCAGAAAGATCTAAGTTCATATTCCACCGCCCACAGTTAGTAGCTTGGTGGATCTCTAAATCTTAGCTACTTTAATTGTAAAATAAGAATAATACTACTGTAATACTCATTCCACAAGACTGTATGAAGCTTAGGTAAAATGATAAATGCAGAGAAAAGTGCTATATAAATATCATATTATCATTACCTAGTTCATTACTTTCATATGCCTCTTAAATCTAAGATAAATCAGTGTGATGGTTTGGTTACAACCCACTGTAGTGCCTCGCACACAACAGATACCTAATTAATGATTGATAAATAGACTTGCACATTATTTTGATTTAGAATGAACCAGGTTAGACTTAAGAGAATACAATCTAAATCCGAAGCAAGAACTCCTTTCCTTCAGCCTTCCACCTACTCTATTGCAGCAATCATATTTGCAATTATTTTCTAAAGATATAATCTTTTAATTACCCAATTACAGATGAAGTTTTAATTACAAATTCTTGCCAGGATTACAGATGCAAATTATTGCTAGAATCTGAGAGATATCCCTCCCTATATGAGATATCCCTTCCCCAGTGGTATCAGATCATTATTTGAAAGCAGATTTAACTAACTTGTTTTAGGATGGAGACACAGTTCAGAAAATGAAATGAAAGACTGTTCTATCAATTCTATTTTGCCTGAGAATCATAGTGGCCTGGTGAATAGATAGTGAACTTCAGAAGTTTCTAGAAAGACTTAGTATCAGGTTCAGCCTCTTATATTAGATCTCAATAATCCTAACCAAATCAGGGCATTTTCATGTCTAGGAATTCCATATATTAATAGAAGTGTAGATATAATACTTATCCCCTAATTTTCATACCAAACAAGCTTCCCTTCTAAAAGGAAACAAGATAATCAATGGAGTTTTGGACCAGCTAAGTCAGAACTGTCCACAGGACATCAAGTTGGAGTTGTCCAGTAGCTAGTAGTATAGAACTGGAAATCAGAAGAGTGAAGCTGTATATATAGATCTGAGAAAAATTTACATTGAGAAAATAATTAACTCCATGGGAAGATATGAGATGAGGATATACAGAGAAAAGAGGATTCAAAAAGAACCATCTACTTTTTTTTCTCTTCTCATCCCTCCCTTCTATTCTCCTGTCTTTCCTAAGGGCATTATTGGGTAGAACACTGTGCTCATATCAGACAGATTTGTGTGGAGAGTTTTTTTGTTGATCAGATAACGTAACTTTCTGGGGACTAGGTATTCAAAATCTACTTCTTCTGATCTTCCTTTTCAAATATCCAAATAACTATATATCTATACTTTATAAAAACAAGAGAAAAGGAAGAGAAGCAAAATGCTTGCAGTGTAAGCTTCTGAGGGTCTCTTTGGTAGTAGCCTATATTTCTTTTTTCTGTTTAGTTTTAAGAAAAGGAATAATATGATAAAAAGATAATTGTACATAAAACTAAAAATCTATTACATAAAACTTGCTATCCTTTAAAATATATTATAAAATTACCATGTAACTTTTCCCCCTTTTTTCTTTCTTCCCTCACCCTAAAGATGATTATAATTAGACACAAGTATGTATGTGTATATGTATACACATACATACACATGTATATGCAAAATCATTTTATACATAGTTCTATTTATCAGCTCTTTCTCTGGAAGCAGATAGCATTTTCCTTCATTTATCCTTTGTAGTTAATTTGGGTATATATACACACATACACACACACACACACACAAGTCAAAATGTCTTAGTCACTCAAAGTTCTTAAAACCATTTTAAAATAAAACTTTGATTCTGAAACACTGGGTCTGTTTCCTAAGATGATTGGGGAGGGGGAAATAAAAAGAACCTACATGTTTTTGTGTTTTATTTTGTTTTGAAAGGCAAGAAGACTTGCTCAAAGTCATGTAGCTAATAAGTAGCAAGTGTCTGAGACCAGATTTGAACTCAGGTCATCCTGACTTCAGGATTGGTGCTCTATGAACCTATATGCTCTAAAATATTTATAGCAGCTCTTTTTATGATGGCAAGGGATTGAAAATTTTAGAGGTGTTCATCAATCAGGGAAAGACTGAAGAAGTTGTGATGGATTGAAGTATGCTATAAGAAATGATGAACTCAGTGATCTTAGAAAAACATTATTAGACATTCATGAAATAATGAATAACGATATAAATGGAACCAAGATACAGTAACAACAATATTGTTTTATATTACCATTTTGCCTACTTTGTATAATATTGAATCTGGAGCCTGAGGACCTGAGTGCCAGTCCCATTCATTCACTTATTGTTGCACTGATATTTGGCAAGTCAGTCAACATCTGAGTTTGTTTCTTCATCTGTAAATTGTTAATGGTCATTATTTTAAAAGTTGTTCTTTAAAAAAATTTTTTTTCATTGTTCTTAGCTCCCTCTACTTACCTTTGAAAGTTTTCTTTTGTTTCTTTCAGATTAGACTTGACTTTTTAAAAATGCATTATTAGAGGCAGGTTATTTGAGGTCATGTCATGATCATACTTATATTTAGCTTTATAAATAATAATTAGAATTCTCAAAACAATTATTTGAGTGTATCATTGTTATATTAATCTAAGGGCAGATGATGTCATAGCAGTTCCCTAAGTCCAAGTGACAAATTATGACAAGGAAGAATGAGAATCTTTCTGGCATTTGAAATAGGAGAGAGTCTAATTGCATTTCAGTTTGATGTGCTTAATTTTTGCATTTAAATGAGACTTTAGAACTAGGTAACTAAATCTGCTTGTTTCAGTGTTGATTATAAAAGCAGAACTAGACTATCACTTTCTGTCAAATGTATTTTAAAGTAAGCTTGTAGCTTGGTGATACATAGCAGTTTTTTGTTCAATGGATGTATTGAAACATAGCTGTTATTACATGATTTTCTTTTGGGATGTAGTAGTCTTTTTACAAATAAATTTTTCTAATACCATAAGGCAATTGAAATGTACTATATTTTGGTAGAATGAAGAACCTACAGTTTCTTTTTCTTTCTATTCTTGTTTTGAGCCATCTTAATCCATTTGTTATATACACACTTTGTCTTCTACTCCCTTCCTCTAATAAATTAAATTCTTCCTTTATTCCCTCTCCCTGTGCCTGTCCCTCTTTCACTCCCTTCCTCCCTACCTCCTTGTCTGTCTGTCTGTCTATCTTTCTCTTCAGAATTCTCTAATATATTTCTTCATCCTTTTATATTCTATACAGTTAAAATTTCATTAGCATAAAGCTGGTTGAGGAACCTACATTCTTTCCCAATGTAGGACAACACCTTTACAACTTAAAAGAATGGATAGTTGCTAATAGGATAAATATCTAGTTAACTTCTCATTTATTAAAGAAGCCTATGCTTATGAGGCTTATTGGACAAAAATTTTTATATTAGAAAGTAAATATAGACAGTGTCACTTTCTTTCTTCACTATGACAAATATCCCTTCCAAGGGCATTATCATATTTTCTCTGTCTATTAGTCCTACCCAACCTGTCCTAAGATACCTAGATACTAACATATACTTTCACTAGAGTGTGAAATGATGCTCATAGATGTACAGCATTTTCCCAAAAAAAGCTTTTTTTCACTTAGTAAACTTTTCTGAAACTAAACCAACCCTGAATTGAAAAAACATGTTCCCCCATGTAAATTTATTTCAGAAGCATCCTTTCTCCCAATCTGGGTGTATACTACTGTAAATTCTAGTACTACAGTCCTAGATCCTTTTTTCTGTTGCCCAATTCCTATTCTTTAGAAGCTTTTCTCCTCTACTTCCAAAAGTCAGTTCATAAAAAAAATTAATAGTCTGATAAGTGCCAGGCACTCCAAACACTGGGTTAGATTATAGGAATATTCAAACTTTTACCATTCTTTGTGGAGTAAATCTACAATTCTTTATGCCTTCCTTTTCTTCTCTCCTTATACTGCTTCCTATTCAGCTGTCTTTCCTATAAAAAATGTTGATTCAATATCATGATTTATTTTCCTACTAATGATTGAAAAAGACCCAATTATTCTCTAGTTCTAATGCACATTCCTTTTTTTTTTCTTGGACTATGGGGGCCAAAGATAGAAATTACTACAAAGGCTCTAGTAGTCAATCCCAAGTGAAAGCAAGTTGAAATAAAAATGTCTAGACTCATTTAATATTCTCCTTTATACATTCTATTTCCCACCAAAGTACAATCCCAGTTGTTCTTTGAACCCCAATATACATCTCTTCCCTCTGTCATGTAACTGATTATATATATATAAAACTAATTATATATATATGTAATATATCTACATAAGTAGTTATCTATATATATATGATTATTTATATTAAAAATAATTGATTGTGCATATATTTTATCAGTTGCTTGATTATTGAATTTAGATGAAATTCAGAAGATTATGTGTCATAATGAATAAATGGATTCATCACTAAATGTCAAAGAATACTGAAGTTGAGATGCAACTTGAACAGATCATGTGATCTACCACCTTAAGAATTTTAGAATTGAGGAAAATGAATCCCATAAAAGTAATGTGATTTTCCAATGATCATATAGCTAGTAACAGTTTTTTTCAGTTCACCATTTTGTGGGGAATGGAGAATGGTAGGGTGGAAGGTTAATGGTTTTAAAAAATTTTTTAATCTGATGTTAATTCTGGCTCTACTACTTATCACTTGTACAACCAGGTGCAAATCGTTTGTCCTTTTTGGTTCTCAGTTTCCTCATCTGTAAAGGGAATTAACTAGTTCATCCCTGACTGCCTTTTAAATCTATATATTTTATGATCCTATTTTTGCCAAATGTTTCTGAAAATGAAAATTCAGAAAAATCAGTTAACTCGAATATTTATTGAGTATATATTCTTGTGTTATTGGAATTGTATGTAAGTGTAAAGCTAGGTGGCTTCACAGACAAGTATGCTGCCCTTGAAGTAAGGAAAACCTGAGTTCTTAGCCCACTTCAGTTAAATTTGCTATCTGTGTAACATTGCGTAAGTCACTTAACTTCTCTCAGGCTTAATTTTCTTATTTATAAAATAGTATAATAATAGTATTTGCCTCTCTGGGTAGTTGAGAATCAAATGAGATAACATGTAGTGCTTCAAAAACCTTAAAGCTATTTATTATTTATATTATTAGTATTTTAAGTGCAAAGTGAAGGACTAGGGAGGATAGAAAAACTTAAAAGACTCGAGCTCTGTTTTTGAGCAATTTACCATCCTGGAGAAAAGACAAAAAGAAGCAATTCAAGAACTATACAAGCAACATTGAATTAAATTGATAATGTTTCCTCCCCTCTGCCCTTGAAATTCTATCTTAACATAATGCATATTTTAGGAATTAGTTGTTGAATTAATATGAAAACATCTAAACCATGCATTGTAAATGTGATTAGCTTGAGAATATAGGAGAGACTAATGGAGTTCATATAGCACATAGGATGTGACATGAGTTTTTAGAGAGGTTTGCTTAAGTTGTTGAGATGAACCCAGTACCATGTGTAGGTACCATAAATATAAGAGATCTTCAGTGTGTTTTGCTAAGGATTAAAATACTTATGTGGTAGTGAGTGAAATGTTTTCATGTTCAGTCTCCATGATGACCTTTGGTTTTTTTCTCAGATCTTTGGAATGAGGAATATCATATGTTATTGTACCTAACCAGCATAATAATACAAAGTACATAGTGTAAAATTGTTGAGTAGATCACATTTCAGAATGTATTTTGTATGCACTGATATGCTTGGATTATTTTTAAAATTACTTTTGTTGTTGATGTTATTTTGAACTTGGCAAAAATTGATATACATGAGCATTCTCATATACAAAGAAAATTAGAAAAAATATACTTGCCTGTGAAACCATGAATCCCCCTTATCCACAGATTGGATTTCTTTTCAAATGTAGATAATTTGAGTACATTTATTTAAAATCTATCCTGCTCTTTGTTTGTCTATTTCTGACTCTCTTTCATCTTTCTTATGTGAAATTTAAATGCTATGCTGTTGTTCAGCCATTTCAGTTATATCTGACTCTGTGATTCCATTTGTAGTTTCCTTGGCAAGGATACTAGAATGGTTTGCCATTTCCTTCTCCAGCTCATTTTACACTTGAAGACAATGAAGCAAACAGGATTAAGTGAGTTGTCCAAGGTCAAACAGTTAGAATATGTCTAATGCCCAGTTTGAACCCTGACTCCAGGCTTAATACTTTACTCATATTGCCCTTTAGCTGCCCTTTAAATGCTAAAATGACTATTTTTTTTTTGGTCAGTATTCCTCTATTATTCTACTTTATCCCCTCCCCCAACTGGGAAAACAGATCAAATAAGAACACTCAAGCAAAAAAAAAATCCACATATTGACTATACCTGAAAGTATATATTTCAGTCTCTGCTTTGAGACCCCCATCTCTTTGTCAGGTGGTAGGTAGCATGCTTCATATTTATTTCTCTGGAGTTTTGGTTAGACATAGCAATGATCAGAATTCTTATTTCTTTAAAATTTGTTTTTCTTTATAGTGTTGTAATTATTATAAAATTATTCTCCTGAACTGATTCAATTTACTGTCAGTTCATAAATGTATTCAAATACTTTTGTGAATCTTTCCCTTTCATCATTTCTTATGGGTCAGTAATATTCCATTACTTTCATATATCATCTTTTTTATCCATTAGCCATTTTGTAGGCATCCATTTTATGTTTAATTTCTTGTTTAAAAAATTCTGCTTGAAATGATTTCCATGTATTGATCTTTTTCTTCTTTCTCTGATTTCTTTAACATATAGTCCTAGTAGTAGAATTGTAAGGTGAAAGGTCATATATAGGTGAGTGATGTATGAGTCCAAATTTTCTTCCAAGATTATTGAACCATTTCATAGCTCCATTAACAGTATATTAAAGTGTTAACCCTAAGAATAATAATTTTCCTTTTTAATAAAATAATTTTTCTAATATGTGTGACATATACATTGAATTGTTTTAAATTGCATTTGTTATTGATGATTTAAAGCATTTTGTCATACGGCTACTTATCTCTTGGATTTCTTCCTTTGAAAACTGCTTATTCATATAGTCAGCTCTCAATATTTGCATTTTGGCTTTTGTGACTTAAAGCATTCACTCATTTTTATTCTCATGTAGGTAGCTGCACATATATAAGGTATGGTCTGTAGAGAAAAAAATAAAAGGAATAATGTGCTTAAGTTTGTGGAGTGGCTGGTATCCTACTACTACTAGACATTTCTCTGGTCTTGTTTACCCTACTATTGTTAAGTAAAGCATTCTCCATGCATTTCTTGCATATTTTCATTTATTCCTTTAAAACTCTATTTTTTTATATTGCAATTAGGCCCATTGTCGTAGGCTAATCTTTGGCCTCTAAGCAAAGTCAATGATGTAGCTCTGTATAAAAATAAAAGTGTTAGATAAATTTTGTGCCAGAATGTCTGTAGCTTCTCTTGGCTAGCAGTTATATCTAAAAAAAATGAAAATACTAGTTATAACATTATAAATTTCTTGTGTTATGAAAAGTGAATATTGTCTGAAATCAATGTTTTTTTAATTGAGATATTAAGCACAAAGGTCACAGAGTTCTAGGGAATTACTAGCAAGAAAAAGTGTTTTGCATATTACTAGTTCTATTTCATGTACTGTTTTAATTTTTCCAAATTTTTTCATTAATTTCTCCATATTTATGATTTTAGAAATAGTGCATATTATCATAATATTTTGTTATAAACAATTGTATGCAGAAAAGTATATTTTCAGCAATCTCTAGTGAAAGGTTAAAGTTTTTCATGGTCATGGAAACCTAATCCCTTATTTCCCATGGGTTTAGTATATCAACATTCACAGTTTTTTATTTTTATGTTATTTTTTAGGAATGTTAACCCCACAAAAATCAGAATTGATGTTCTTTGTCTATTGCTTTTTGGGGAAATGGCTTTTATTATATTTTCATATTGGTTCTTTAATGTCTTAGATATCAGACCTTTATCAGAGAAACTTGTTGCAGACTTTTTTTTCCACTTTATTTTCTAATTTTAGCTGGATTGGTCTTTCCCAAAAAAAATTCATATAATAAAAATTGTCCATTCCTTCTGTTATCTTTTCTATCTCTTGTTTGGTCATGTTTGGTCCTTCCCTATCTCTATCAAAAAGGTACCTTTCATAATTTGTAGTATACATGTCATACATCTATCTGTAGATTATTGTGATATGTGATACAAGGTGTTGGCTTAAACCTCATTAGACAAACCACCATCTATTGCACAAATCGCATCTAACAAACCCTTTCAGTTAGAGATCATCCAGCCTTGAAGGAATATTCTGGCATACTCACTACATATTATAACATTTTTAGACAAATTTGTTGTTAGGAAATTTTCCTTCTGCTGAGGTAATATCAAACCTCTGTAAGAAATTATTGTTAATAACTAATATCTTAGAGATATTCAGAAAATTTGTGTTTTTTTTTAATTCTTCCTTTTTTGAAAAGTTTCTTTTTCTTGAAGGATATGACTGCTAATGAGATTGCATTGACTCTGCTCATCTTGATCAGACTCCATCAGTCTTGCAAGAAATAAAATGGGGAAATCCATTGTGCTCTACTCAGACTTAGGTGGAGACAGATCCTTTTCCTTGAAGGATATGACTGCTAATGAGATTGCATTGACTCTGCTCATCTTGGTTAGACTCCATCAGTCTTGCAAGAAATAAAATGGGGAAATCCATTGTGCTCTACTCAGATTTAGGTGGAGACAGATCCTAGTTAGCCAAGACTGGGGATGGTCTGAGTATTGATAATTTCTCTGTCCTGGGATCAGTCTCAGATCTCCATTGAAAAAGATATACATTCTTTGAACTGATAAAATAAAGCTAAGAGTGTTCTGGTACAAAGATACTTTCCCTATGCAAGAGATATTTTGCTCTTTATTTTAATATTGCCCACTTCTAATCATGTTACCCATTATACTTTATTGCTATTTGATGGGCCTCTTAAGGGTTTTGAAAGGTATGCAAACTGTGAGTCCACCACTAAGATTGTCTTTAGGAGAAATATCCAAATGAACCATCCTTTTATTAATAACCTACTGGTCTTGTTAACAATATGATTAAATTGCCTGGAAACCATGTCTCTCAAAACCTTTTTAAATATCATACCTCTAGTGATTTCTATATCCCTTTACATCATCTGAAATTTTGATTAAGTATGTATGTGCTCATACAGGTCAATGATGAAAAAAATGTTGAAACAAAACCAGATTCTTGCAAATATTCCATTAGCAGTCACATTGTGGATTGCTGTCTTTTATCATCAGTTTCAATTTTCAAAATTCTGAATTTCTTATATGCAAAAAACTACCTTGGAATTCAGTAGGGACTTCATTGAAAAGTGGGACCCTGGGTAAAATAGAAAACACTGAGGCACTGACAGATCTTTGTGACAAGAGATACTATATATTCTTTGATATTCCTTCCAGCTCTGACTTGGTGGTAAAAGAAATGCCAAAGCAGTGGATACATATGTGCTGACTGAGGATTTCATTTTCACTGGGAGTTTTCCCCCAAAGCACCAGAAGATCTGTTGAATTTTAAGTCAGTTTGTTCTTCCAATATCATCTGTAAATACTGTTGGGATAACCTAACTTGGTTGGGCCTCATGTCAGATTCCTATGGGTTCATTTTTTCTTTCACTTCTGATATTTAGCTTGTGAAGTAATATTGCTCATTATCCTTTGGTCCTCTCTGAAGCTTTTAAAATTAAATTTTGTTTTATTCTTGTCATATTTTAAGATAATATGACAGTATTTGTACTATGGATTATACTAAAACAGTCTTATGTATGGAAAGCTCATTATAATTTTAAATTAGTTATTGCTTGTCAGACATATGGATTCTACTTTTTAAAAAAATTAAAAACAAATGCCCTTTAAAATGTTGCAATAATATATGAATAAAGTTATATTGTGAATATTCTGTGAATTATTAAATAATAAGTTATAACAATTGGATGGTGAGGGAATTCTCTAATTTTTCATTTATTACAGCTTTGTAACACCAAAAGAATGAGTTCAAGAGGATTGCTTAAAGAACAGTTTAGCATCTTAGAGATCTAACTTATTGCAGTACCCTGCCCATCACATTGTAGTCTGTAAAACTATCTGTCAGAGCAGTTATGGCTGACATTCAGAAATCTGCTAAGTCTAAATTGAAGAAGATAGAAACCCAAGAGAAAAAAATCATTGCCTTCAAAAGAAACATTTGGATATGAAAAATCTGTCCTGTTAATATGCACATTCCACAAATGTTATCTTTTATTCTTTTTAACTGTTTCACTAAAGTTGGCTCAAAGAGGTTGAATAACATTTAAATGACTGTGCTGCCTCTTTCAAACTCAAAAGAAAATCTAAGAACAGACAACGAATGAAGGTCCTGTTGTACTATCTCCCCATCTTCCTTTCTGGCTAGTTTTGGTCCTAGGGCATCAAAAGAGCTTACATAATGGGGAAAAAAGAACCTGCATAGAATTAGTCTAGCTGTAGCAAAGTAAAATGCAAAACTGTACCAAGATCATAACAAGCTGGATTGCAATTAATCACAATAACTTTTCTTGTTCAAATGTTTTTAATTATTGGAATGTCATTTTAAAATCTGCTAATTAAAAAAGTTTGAAATCTATTTTTAAAAAATTGAAAAAGAAATATCAAAGGAAAGAGTCAACTGCAGAAGAGCTCTTTTGATAGAAGAATTATTCAGAAATTCAAATAATATAGAATCAAACTTTTTTTTGACAGGACCTGTAAAAGTACTTATTGATGAATCAATGACCCTCAAGGATGTCAGCTTGGAAGGAGGTTCCCACCTCTTTTCTGGGCCATAAAGATCTTTGCTTGGTACTATATTGTTTTAAAAATTTTATCAGTGACTTGAATAAAGGCATTAAATCATATGATTGTAAAATTTGAGATATCATATGTTGGATATATAATTGAAATTTAAAAATATCTCAGCACATTGGACAGAACTCAATTAGAAGAATTAAGTAAAGTGACATTTTTCTTTTGGGTTTAGAAAATTTCATAAATATGAGTGAGTTAAATTTTAGTATATGGTATGGTCCCAGGAATTTTGACAGAATGACCTTAATATGTTTAAAATTTTGTATATCATTGCAAACAAAAAAAATGGTACCTTAGACTATATCAAAAGTGGCATCATGATGGACTTGGAAACTCTTGTGCCCTGAGCTGAGTGAAAAAATATTGGTAAGCTAGAGAACAGTTAGAGAGAGTGAAAAAAGAACCTGAATATCATGCTATAGGAATGATATTTTTAGAAATGGGATATTTTACCTATAGAAATGACATCTTAGAGGACCATGGTAACTGTTTTCAAGTATTTGAAAAACTAACATAAGCAAAAAAGGGATTTGATTTGTAGACAGAGTAGACAACAAGGACCAATAGTTGTTCAATTGCATTAAAGCAGGTTCAGGCTTGATGTAGCAAGAAGCTTATTTATACACTACTAGTTATATGAAAGTATAATGGGTTGTCTTGGAAGATTGTAGGTTACATCTCACCAGAGATCTTTGAGCAAAGACTAAATGAACAATTGTCAGGTAAGGTCTTTGGAGAGGTCTTTTTTCCAGTATAGATTTCCAGTATAGCTTGGCACTGAGTTGGCAAACGTGGACATTATAATATAATTAGTATTTCTTTCAGAAGCAAAATTATGTCAGATCAATGATAATAATCAATCCTTAAAATTCATGAAATTATTTGATTTTTATAGAACTGATAAAGAAGTATTTACATATGTCTTAACAACTCATTATCAAATTTGGGTCTGTGTTACAGGATGGATTACAAAACCCACCAGTGAAGTTAGTAGCATGATTCCCCCACAAAGTATGAAGAAGGCATTTTTGGATGAACTGAAAGCTGAAAACATCAAAGCATTTTTATAGTAAGTATATTTTTGAAAATTAAGATTTAGCTTGTTATTCGTTGGAATAGCTGTTCTTTCTAGAAATGTCCCTATCTGGAATTACCTATTCAAGAAGAAGCTTGACATTTAAAGGACTGCATTCATGTTGAATTATCTATACTATTAACTGTAGTACTTCACAATTTTTACCTTTCTGTGCTTCTTTTTAAGACCCAATGGGACAAAAATGTGATAATGGGCTAAAACAAAGTGGAAATAAGTATGGGAGAGAAGGAAGGGAGGTAGAGATACTTAATCACAAAAAATGGAAACGTGTTCAGTGTGATGAAGTGTAAAGAATTCTGAATTTGGAGTTGGAGGATCTTGTAAAGTATGGGGTAGTTTCCTGGAGGGCCTCAAGGTCAGCCAGAGTCAGGATAAATCAAAGTCCTTTTTCTTTAGGGGGAGAAGTGAAGGAGGCAGGCAAGCTGTCATGCAACTTGCCTAAGATGTATCCTGGATTTTGGAGTCTGGAGTCTCCAGCCTCTCTCCTCCTCATCCTGCCACCAAGTGCCTCTCACTTCTTTCCCTCCACTCTCCAATCCTTACTGCCAAAGATTTGGCAAGCACCAATGGTGAGGAGAGCCATCATCCAAATATATGTTAATAGTACCATTGTCTCACATAGAATAGGTAGCTTTAAGTGTTTTCTTGTCTAATTCAGAGTTTCAGCCCTTTATGGGATTTGGATTTGAATTCCTGGTCTTTCATTTATTATATACTTTAGTTTTTCTGGCCTTCAGATTCCTTCTCTGTAACGTGTTACTTACCCTCAAAATTCTGCTTTAAAATCTCTGATAATTTTGGTATTCTGAAAAATTAGTACATATAACTTTCTTATTATAAATATTACCTTCCTTTTATAGAATAGCAAGTTAAATAGGTTTTTTTTTTGTGTGTGTGTATTTGTTTGTTTTAGTGATAAATCCATGTGCTTAAAATCACTTGCATACTAGGTATCTATTCTGAAATATTCTTGACTCTATCAGTTTTTAACTCTCAATTATTATTATAATAATTTCAAAATTTTAAACAAACTATTAAATAGGGTAAGTAATACATTTTAAAATAATAATACAAATATTAGCCTTTGTATGTTGTATAAAAGTTTGCAAAATACTTTACAATGTAAAGCAGATCCAGGAAAACAATATATAGAACTACACTCGTGTAAATGGAAAGAAAAATAGTTACAAAACAATTAAAACTGGAAAATATGAGAAATAAGTTTGGTCTAAAAAAAGAAATACAAGAAGAAACTTTCATTACTACTTTCAGAAATTGAGATTAACAGGTGAGGCTTATTGCCTATAATACTAGATTTTATTGATATGTTCATTGGTTTTGTTGAATGTTTTTCTCTTTTTATAATTTTTTATTTTGTTTTCAGAAATAGATCTCCAGAATAGGAGAAGGAGAGCACAGAAAGGAATCTAGATGATGTAATTTAGCCAGAGACTCAGTTGTCAGAAAAACTTTAGCTACTGGGCTGGGATAGTTGATTTTTTAAAAAGCAACTTCTTGCTGATTGATTGGAGAAAGGCTGAAACTTTTTAAAGATAGCTGAATTCCAAGTATTGCTCTTTAATGTCAGCTACATTTTGAAAGAAGTTGGATTACTAATAAGTCTCTGACTTTTCTCTGCTATACTCTCTGATTTGAGAAGAAAAAGTAAAAGAAAAATAGAGATTTTTTATTGTAAGTATGGGTTTTAAATTATTACTATTATAATTGAGAGTTATAAACTGATACAGAGTCAAGAATCTTTCAGATAGACAGAGTTGAGTAAGATAATGGTAGAAAACATCTGAAGGATGTGATTTGAGAAAAAAGGAAGATGAAACCCTTTTGACTTCAATTATTTCCATTGAAATTTGTGGTGAAGTTTGGACAGATATCTAGGGAGAGGAAAAACATGAGAGATTTAATGAGGGATTAAAAGATTTGAAATACCTTCTGTGGTGAAATGGCATAGTAAATGAATTAGAGATGCATAAAAGCATTGCCTTGCCTAAATGAAAACCCAATTGATATTAAATAAAATTATTCATTTTAAGTAATAATTAAAATGATAAAATAATCAATTTGCTCCAACTCCATTTAGTAACTATATGAATAATTTGAAAATAGTAATTGGTGAGAGTAATAGAAGGTTTGGTATTGGCAAGAAATGAGAAGATAAGGGGGAAAATGGTTTGAACTAACAAAAACGGAAAGGAAGATAATGGGGAATAATTGACGGGGAGATTAGAGAATTTAGTGTGATTGTCAAATAAACCCGAGGGTTGAGAACTAGAGGAAAAAATATAATGATAAAAGATTATAATCAGATCCTTCTGCAGAGAGGGATTTGGCTAGTAAGTATAGGTTTTTGCACACATATTGTGTACTTGAGTGATAGAATTACTAAAAGGACTTTTAGGCATACCCAGACATTCTGTAACTGACTCTTCTCTACTAACCCTGTGGTGAAGAACAGTCCCATAAACTCATGGAGTTAGAACTGGGATGCATTCAGAAGGCACTAATAAAATGATTCATTTCATTTGGCTGTAAGCTTAATGGGATGAATATTGTGCAGATATTGCAGTAACTTAGTCTATTGTCCTTGAGAAGAAAGTTAGTCTTGAAGATAGTGTTCTTTGAATTATCTATCCCCTTGTAAAAAGAACTGGGGTACTGTTTACAGATATTTAATAGTAGGGAGAATACACTGGAGTGGGAGTTTGAGCTGAAAATATTAGAGAAAATTGCTCTAATTAATTAGGGGCATTCCTGGAAAGTAATGTTTGTTACACTAGGAGAATAGAGTGTAGAACAATTGCTCCTTAATTATATCTTATATTAGTTTTTATGTATTGGTATTGATATTAATATTAATGTGTATCTGAAAAAGTAAATCCATACTTGGTAAGAGAAGAAGAAATACATATGAACTACAATTCCTATGTTGAGATTGCCCCTTAGTTGAGATTATTAGGGAACAATGCACTATTGATTATTTTTCTTTTTTCTGGACATGATCTAAATTAAAAAGTTTTGGGTTCACTGCTTTACAGCAATTCTTGCAATTTCATGGCTAAAACTTATTGGGAGAAGGGCCCCTTCATTTCTTTTTTGCTTCATATAGCCAAAAATTTAGGTTTGTGGTATGTGATTTCTGTAATATTATTTTCAAGAGAAGGGAAGAATATATAGCCTAAACTTTCCAACTAAAATACAATTAATAGCTAGAAAAACCTTTCAGATTTCAAGGTAAGACATAGGGGAAATATTATACTACAAATGTTGCTAGTGACAGTTAACGGTTTGTAGAAAACTTTTAACAATCATAAGGATTAATTTACAAAAGCAGTATGTCATAGTAGATAGTGAATTAGCCTCAGAGTTAAAAGCAAAAGTTCTAGACATGTTTCCTGAGTTTTGTGACTCTAGGCAATTTACTTCTCACTCTCCCAGACAACACTCTAGTATTGAAAATTGCAGAATAGTTGCCTATCTGCATTGGCGGAATAAATTTTTTTCATTTGCAATTCCTTAAAGGAATGAAATCATAAATCTTGACTTAAATATATATAGATAGATCCAACTAGGTGATGCAATGGATCGAACAATAATCCTGGAGTCAAAAGGAACTGAATTCAAATGCAACTTCAGACATTTACTAGCTATGTAACTCTCAACAAGTCACTTAACCCCAATTGTTTCCTCACCCCACCAAAAAAAAAATCACCTTCTGGCCTGGATTATGAGTAACTGACTTTTTCTTCCAAATATATTAACAAAATGCTTTTTCTGCTCAGATTCTATTGTTGGTCCCACTAAGCAATCACCCAGGGAAACAGTTATATTTGATTCCTTCCTTTACTTGCTCTTTCACATATATGAAGTTCTTCTGATTTTACTTCTGTAATATACTCCTCCATCTGTCCCCTGTTTTTTAACCCACTATGACTATCTGAATAGATGTACTTATTTCCATTTACCATTTACATAGCTTCCTGACTGGTCTTTCCATTTACTTTTCCTCCCTATTCCAATTTATTCTCCATACCACTGTTACATTTTCTTCCTGATGTATAGATCCAATAATCACTTCTCTGATCAAAGCCCGTCTATGACACTCTGCCTCAAATGAATTAAAGTGCAATTTCCTTAGACTATCATTCAAAGTATTCTGCATTAGAATTAGCATATACATTATTAACATATAAATTGGCATATTTTAAATCTAAAACTATTATCCTCTATTCATTTTGTGCCCCATCCAAACTGGATTATTTTCCCTCATATATATCATACATAAATCTATCTATACCTGCATTTCTATATGTAAAACTTTTGTGTTTTTGCTTAACATGTTATCTGATTTTGGATCCCAAGGAGCAGAAGCACTTGGTTTACTCATGATCTATAAACTACCAATAGTACATACTTATGAGAAAGATAGCATTGCTATTTATTTCATTCTAATACATTTGCTACCCAAAGTCTCAGATGTCTAAGACTTTATTATGAGTATCATAATAAAGTATCTTATTTAAAATGAAATAGCAAATATGATAGTTTCTAGGATCCAACCCTGTCCAGAGCTGAAGGCTGGATCTGAATGTTTAAAGCAATTAAGGCCAGCACTGTATCATATTCGAGAAGGAAAAGGGATTTGAAGGTGTATTTTGTTTTGTTTTCTTCAAATTTGTTGTTCTGGGTTTAGGAACTATTAGGTATCTTCTGAATATATCCTTTATATAGGTCATTGAAAGTTTATTTGAAGAGTGAAAGAGCATGATTAGCCTTGAACATTAAGAAGATTAATCTAAGGGAAGAAAAAATGGAAAAAAAGAAGAAATTTACATGATGGATTTATTATATATTTAAAAGAAATGGCAAATTAGATTTGTAGCTGTATGTGTAATCATCTTTTTTTAAATTTTTTTTTTTGTGAAATGTTTTTCTTTCACAAATTAAGAATAAAACAAATTTTAAAAAGACTAATCTGGGATCATTTTATGGGAAGTTGCAGGGAGCTGTTGAAGGCAAAAAATGTGTATAAACATACATATATCACTTCCACACAACTCTGCAAAGTTATGAGCTCCATTGCACAACTGAGGAAATTGATTGCCAGAGAATTTGTGTCATTCACATGGTAAAATTAGAATTAGGAAACCAAAATCTTCTAACTTTTTAAACCAGTTCAGATTCTGCTTATCCCAGATTCTCTCTCTTCCTCACTTTTCCCCTCACTTGCTATAGAAATCAAGAAATGTTTCCAGAAAATGAGGAATCCGATGGGAAAAATTCACTTCTCATATATGATGAGAGTTTCCACTTCACAGTGATTATAATACTCAGCCATATGGGACAAATTAAGTATTGCAAAGTATTTTTACATTAATTTGTATTATGCTGAATTAAAAATAAAGATAATTCAAAATCAAACTTTTTTTAACCATTGTCTACTTTTCTCAACTAGTAATTTTACACGCATCCCACATCTGGCAGGAACGGAACAAAACTTGGACCTTGCAAAACAAATTCAATCCCAGTGGAAGGAATTTGGCCTCGACTCAGTTGAACTTACTCACTATGATGTCCTCTTATCTTACCCCAATGAGACTAATCCCAACTATATCTCCATCATTGATGAAGATGGAAATGAGGTAAGGGAAACTGGGTGTTTTTGGATACTGTAGAAGAAATCCTAAATGAAGATTGAGAAAGCCTATCCATATTGATCTTTGTATATGACAACTTTATTAGTGAGCTTATTATTTATTAACTTTAGCTTTACCTTCATCTTGCTATCACCCAGAAATATACTACTTCTATGTGTAAGAACTCTGAAATTCCTTTGATCACAATATATTGGTCTTTTGCCTCTCTTCCTGTCTTCCCATATCAGATCCTATTCTTCATCCAAACTCTGCCCCCAGGCCATTACCCATGTAGTAGCCACTTTCCCTGCTTTTCCTCATCTCAACTTCTTGGTAAACCAGTTTAACTTACACTTTCTCTCTCTCTCCTTACTTAGTACTCATAAACTGCTAATTTTTCTTCCATCCTCATAAAACCTTCACTTGATTCTTCCATTCACCAATATTATTTCATATTCTCATCATCCTTACTAGCTATCATCCATCTTTTTGTGGCTAAATCTCTTGAAAAACCATCTGGAATTGGTGCTTTTATTGTCTTTCCCCCTCTATTTTCAGCTCTTTATAGTCTGGTTTCTGGGATAGTCAGTGAAAATGCAAGGATAAATTGTCTTCTAGGAAGGAAGATTGAGGAGTTTAGTGCAAATGGATTGAAGAGTGTGGGATGTGGAAGTAGAGTGAAGTGCGAGAAGACAAGAAAGATATGAGGGGCCAGATTTTTAATAGCTTTAAATTTCAGGGGATTTTATATTTAATCTTAGAAATAATAGAGAAACACTGGCATTGGTTGAATGGAAGTAGGTAACACGGTCAGACTTATGCTTTAGAAAAATCACATTGCGGGGCAGCTAGTTAGTGTAGTGGGTAGAGTACCAACCCTCTTAAGTCAGGATTTAAAATTTTCAAAAAGCAGCAAGTTAAGTATGATAGTAGATCAGGAGAAATACCTCTTCATCTGACATTAGAGTAAAGTAATAGTGTAATCCAGTTGTCTAAGAGGTATAGATAAGGGGATGGGGAGAAGAGGAATTTTTAAACAAATGGTTTCAATTTTTCATTAAATACAAGATGAGGTCTTAGACTGAGATGATAGAGGAAGGATACCTTCGGAGATTTAAGGAGAAATGAGAACGTTTGGAATAGTTGCCATAGAGTGTGGGATAGCTAATCAATTAAAAGGCAAACATTAAAATATTTGCCTTGTTATAGTAAGGACTCAGCTTACTTGGTAAAATAAGTTGGTAATGGACCCATTCAAAATCATTAATATCTGTTTGATATTATAGAATTGCAGGGAGGGAAAGTAAATGTAATTAATCCATCATTGGGTTTTGTCAAGGACTAATCAGTAACTATAGGACAACGAGTCAAAAGGATTAGAGACTATAAAATACTGTAGATTGGGTTCATCAAAGGGTTAAGATTGGAAAGGGAGGAGGCTGTAGCAAATACGAAGAAGGGTGTTGGTCCTTGTAGTGTTTTGTGGATCCACAAAAGACAGAGGGATGTGAAAATGGTGGTCTAGTAAAGATGAAAATCAGGGTTAGACTGATTTTCATAGGGAAGTATAGAATGATAAAAGATTATAATCTGATAAAGGAAATTCAAAGTTCATTCATGTGGAAGTAGAACTGTTGTGGGTGATGGCAAGATCAGGGATCTATGATCATGTCTATGTGGCTTATATGGATGGAGGAATGGGTCAAAGGACCTACTACTAGATTGAGGCATTTAAGGAAACATCAATATGTAACATGAGAATAAGAAGAAAAAGATTATCCAGGCACTAAAATAATTTAGGAAGGAAGAAGATTGTTTTGAGAGTTGGTAGATAAAAGACATCAGTATCTGAGTTATTTTTATGATAAAGTAATTTTCCATTACAATTATATACTACAATACTGAACTATTTCCCCCAATCATTGGCTGCATTTTATCATCATAAATAATGATGACTATGAATGTTTTTGTTCATTGATTATTTCCTGCCATTGAGTTCCCAAGGATATAATGCCTGTAGTAAGATATCTGGATCAAAGTATGACCAATTTCATGACTTTTTCTTGCATAATCCCAAACTGTTTTCTAAAATTATTTGGCCAGTTCCTAAATCCAAGAGCAATTATTTGGCTTTATCCATAATTGAATTTCTTATCTTCTGCCACATTTGGTAACTTGAAGAGTATGAGGATGGCAGTTGAAAGTTTTAATTTGCCTTTCTCTGATTAATAGTAATTATTGGATAATTTTACATGGATATTTATAATTTGTATCTCTTTTATAGAAAAGTTTGCACATATTTTTTTGGCTACTTTATCTCGGTGGATTACTGGTTTTGTGTCAATTCCTTGTAAATTTTGTATATCAGACTTTCAATAGATATAATATTTATTTTAATTTATATCTATTCTCATTCTAACTTCACTGATTTTAGTTAGGCAAACATTTTTAAAATTCTATATAAATGAGATTGTCTTTAGATATTATAATCTCTTTTTATTTTCTATTTACTTATATTTCCATCTCTTAAGAGCTGCAAAAGATATAACTTCCCATTCTTCTCTAAGTATGTCATACTATATATTTAAAATAATTTGGATTAATTTACCATTTGAAATTTATAATGGTGTGAAAGTAACAGTAAAATTATGTAGTTTTTTGTGCTTATGAATAATTTGCGAATGAAGTGCAGCATTCAGAATGAAGATCAAACATTTATAAAATTCATTAATTTGAATGCCATTCATTGTTAAATCATTAAATCATGAAGAAATAATATTTATTAAGCTAAAAACAGTTAATAACATTTATATATTGTTTTGGGGATATATCTCATTTGTACCTTGCAACAATTTTGTAACTTAGGTGTGGTCATTATCTCTTTCCTACAATAGGAAAGGAAAAAGAAGGAAAGGGAATAAGCATTTATATAATACCTACTATATAAACCTGTTTCCTCATTTTACATTTGAGCAAACAGAGGATAACTGACTTGCCCAGGGTCACACAGCTAATAAATATCCAAAGTCAAATTCCTCACTAAAAGCCTGACTTTTGAAGTACCATCTAAGTACCTCAGGCTGAGAAAGCAGGTTCAATGTTTAACAATGTAATTGAGATATGAATTCAGGTCTTCTGCATTCTTGGCCCAGTGCTTAATCTACTATGCCAAGCTGCTTCCCTGCCTGAATCTAATTTCTTCCAAACTGTCTCCCAGTTTGTCAGATAGTTTTGCCAAATAGGAATATCTTCAAGTAGCTTTTATTGTGGTTTTATAGAATGTTGATTATTGATTTCAGTTGGTTAGTATTCTTCTAATATAGTGTGTTCTACTGATCTGATTTTCTATATTTTTTAACCTCATGACAAGTAGTTTTGAGGATTACTGTTTTATGATATAATTTGTTGTCTGAAAATTTATTCCTTATTTGTTACTTTTTTAAAAATTATTTCCCTTAAGATCCTAGGAGTTTTTCATCTTCTGAATGAATTTTGTGATTATAAAAATCTCTATAGCTCTATAAAATGTTGCTGCTATTGTGTCATGTCCAACGCTACATCCATGGGATTTTCTTGGCAAAGATACTGGAATGGTTTGTTCTTTCCTTCTTCAGTATATCCCCATTGTATAGATGAGAAGCAGAGGTAAATAGGGGTTAAATAACTTTTTTTAGGATCACATAGCTAATAATGTCTGAAGTCAGAAATCAGTGAGACAAGTTTTCCTTACTCCAAGTCCAGCCAACACTCTATCTACTATGCCACATAGCAGTCCAATTGTTCCACCTATTGTTTGAGAAAATGGGGGCATATATTGTACATTTAAGAAAGATTTCCATTAAAAACTATCAAAATAAAAAGGCTGCTGGCAATTGTAAATGTTGAAAAACAAACTATTCTAAATAAGTGTGAAGCTGTGTGTAGTTTGATTTTATTATATCTAAGAAGCTGAAAAGGATTGAAAAATAATTTTCTCACTTTTACGTGTACACTGAAAGTGAATTTTTGCCACAGTTCTGTTACTCATTCTAGGGTGACCTCTCCTCACCTTTTACTCATCCCTATCCTCTTCTTCCCTCTCTTAGTTCAATGGTTTGATTGAGTCTTGGTTTAAGACTCGAAAGACATAATTTTCTGATTTGTTTTGCCACTTACTCATTGGCCTTGGTTTCCAAGATTCTTAAGTCTCAATTTAAGGATAATAATATCTTTAATGTCTATTTCACAGTATTCTTAATAATGAGATTAAAATGTGGCCATCTAGGGCTCAAACAGAACTTCACCTCTTTTATATAGATTTCTTTGGCTTGAACTGCAGAAATAGTAAGAAAAATGAATTGTTATTCCTACTAAAGATAGTGCTTGTTTGGGTACTTAAGAAGATGGGTACTCTATCAATATGAATTTAATAATACTTATCAATATAGTATGCAATAATCACGAAAAATTGCATTTTAAACTATCCTGTCTTATAGTCTTACTGCTGTATATATGTGATCATGATCATCATAACTTTTCTCAGCCTGAGTTTTCCCTGTAAAATGGAGATAACAGCTTCTAACTCATAGTTGTGAGGATTAAATGAGATTATATATTAAAAGTACTTTGCAGGACTCTAAAGTAAAATATAAATATCAGCTATTATTATCATTATTGTTGCAACTGTTATTATTATTCCTTATCTAGTACATTCTATTGATCTACTTTTCTCTTTTTAAAAGAGTACCAAGTTGGTGTGATAATTACTGTCTTATAATACAGTTTGAATTTAAATGTTATTCCACTTTTATTACTTCTTGTTTTCATTGTTTCCCTTGATAACACTTTGTTTCAATTGAGAATCTAAAACCAGAAGTTTTATGTGTCTCAAAAAGTGCTGGAAGAAATTCTCCAACCTCTGACATCATTACAAAATACTTCTCTCTATATTAAAAACTGACAGTAAGTGAAAATCAATATTAAGTTCATATTGAGTCATGTGATGGTTTATGCTAGTAGATTTCAAATTTGGTTCAGTTTTGCATTTTTCATTATATTGCACAGTGAGTCATTCTGGGCTGGAAATTACCATCTTTGTAAACTCCTATGGTAAGATACATTATTTTAAGTTTTTCAAAACTTTCTGACAATATTTCAAAAAATCATTTTTATTTCCATTTTCACTGGAATATTGGTTCAAATATGTTTAGCAAAAAAACCTAATTATTATCTCTTCTATTTTTCTCAACTTTCTTTGAATTTTTAGGAAGCATTTTTTTTTCATTATTATTGTCTACTTGACAGCATCTGAATGATCCTAAAAGATAGAGGTGAAACCTTATGCTTTTTTTGTACTCTCCCACAATGTATAGCACAATGCTGAATACATAGTAAATAGGTAAGGAGAGGCTTAATAGATATTTGTTGCTTGACTCCTCCTACTTCTTTGGAAGTGCTACCAAGAGCTTATGTTATAGTTTTAATGGAAGGATCATTATATTAAACCAAATTAAGAATGCTACCAAAAGAAAAGATCTGGTTTTGAATATGGGTTTTAACAACCGTAATTTCTTTTTAGATTTTCAACACATCATTGTTTGAACCTCCTCCCCCCGGATATGAACATGTTCCAGATGTGGTACCACCTTTTAGTGCTTTTTCACCACAGGGAATGCCAGAGGTAAAGAATACAAGAAATGTTAAATAGAGGGTCTTGATCATAGATCATTCATCTTGAACATTCACCTTTTTCAGAAACGAGGAATCTGCTTTTTGTTTTTTGTTTTTTTTTTGTAAAGGGCGATATGAATATTTATAGAATCATTTACAGGCCATACAAAATTATCAACTTATAGAACAATGGGAGGTGTGTATCTAACTTTCAGTTCATCATCACCTACAGTTGCCTTAGCAAATGATTTTATGGACCTTGTTCCAGATGATGAACTGGACATTCCCCATCCCTTATCTACTTTTATCTTCTAGCATTAAAACAATCCACAGAAATACAAATAGTTTGAAATATGGATTGGGAAATAGGAATTTGCTATTTTTCAAAAGAAAATAATATTAAGAGAAATCTCAAACTTTGATGACTTCCCTTGTCAACATAGTGTTTTGTTTTGTTTTGTTTTGTTTAAGTTTTAATATATCTCCTTAAAATATGATTTTTTTAAGTAAGGATTTTAGGGAGAATGTTGAAACATAATAAGAAAAGACATGTTGGTGAATTCGTAAGAATGTCATTTAGGAAAGTGTTGAATTATAAAGAATATCAAATGATGGTAGAAAGAGGGATGATATCATCATTGTAATCATTTAGTAATGTTACTAAGGAGCCTAAAGTTGTATCCTATCACATAGAACTTTTCTCATGTCATTGAAGAGACAATAAGGTTAAAGTCACATTTTATTTAATGGAATTTCATAGACCTAAGCAGGGCCATTTGAATAATATCCACAGAATATCTCAGTGAAGTAACTATTATTTCCACATATTAATATAGAAATAGGAAAGAATAATAAACATTTTATAAAAATAGAGTTTTTGGAGGCTATTTGGTATGGTAGAAATAACACTGCATCTGAGCTTGAGAGAACAGAATTCTAATCCTGCTTTTGCAACAAGATAATTAATTTCTCTGGACTTTAGTTCCTTTATTTTTTTCCCTTTTGTATCAAGTTGTATTAATTTTCTCATCTTTCTCTAAATTTCTCATATTTGTCATTTCTTTTTGCAAAACAATATTCCATTATATTCCCATATCACAATTGAGGATTTTTCCCCAGTAGAGAGTCACTTTATTTCTATTTCTTTGCTACTACAAGAAATGTTATCAATCAAAAAGCATTTATGAAGTTCATCTTATGTGGTCATTTACATTTTGATCTCAGGGTTGTTTGTAGAGTAGTGGAATCACTAGGCCAAAACATATCAGCAGTTTAATCTTTTTTTTTTACAAGTGCTTCCAATTGTTTTGAGAATAATTATACCAATTCTATGCCAACAACTTATCGAGTTTCATTTATTTCTATTTTTTTAAATTTTTACAAATTTCCAGGGGTGAGGTAAATTTTCAACTTTAGATTTGGTTTATTTTGCATTTTTTATTATGAGTGACTTGTGGTTAAATTTTCTATCATCATAAGGTTTTTTGCAGTTCTTTTAAAATTTATTTATTCAAATCCCTTGACCAGCAAATTAACATTAGTTTCAGTAAACAAGCAAGTAAACTAGTAGTGAAACATACAAAAATATGTGGTACTTAGCTTCCACCAGAAAAACCACAGAATTTGTGAGTTTTTAGGTTTTTTGCCTATATAGTAGTAAAATTACTATATGTAATACTTGCATGCTTGTTTTCTCTTTTAGGAAATATCATATTGATGTAGGGAAAAAGTTAATGGAGATAATTAAGGTCAAACAACAAGCATATGTGATGAACTAACCATGCTAAACTCTATAAATAGAGCTGTTTTCTGGTCTTGTTCTTTGTTTTTAAAATATTGATTCCTCTTTATAACTCTGTGGGATGTGGAAATTAGCCATTGTAGTGTTTCTTTGAGACCACTCATTAGAAGTACAATGTCAAAATGATTGAATTCTATATTGGGAATCAGGAAAGCTATATTTTACCAATCTTTGTAATATCGTATCAGGGACATTAGATACTCTGACTTTTAAAAAAGTTTTTATTTAATGTCTTTTTTCATCTATACTAATATTCTGTCATTGGTTTATTCATAGAGGAAAAAAAGATGAAGGCAAAGGACAATAGAAGATTGACAGGAAAAGAACAAATTTTCCCATAAACCACAATCTAAGAGTTTGTTGATTCCTAGGAAGAGAACAATAGTTCATTGTAAATCATACAAAAGGGTCATTGAATGTAGTCAGAAAACTAAAGAACAGTGAGAGAAGGCTCATTATATTTTTCATCTTTAGTTTGTTTCAACGAATTCTTTTTCATAGTCCCACTTTACCACTGATTTGAATGAAGTTGTTAACATCTTAAAAGTAATGAAATTTGAAATGAACTACTTTTACCTTCCAGCATTAAAACAATTCATGGAAATTCACATAGCTGGTGAATATTTGCATGGATTAATTAGGTTTACCCTCTGCACTTGGAAGTCTTCTGAAATAGTGGAAAACATTTTTTGGCAAATATATTGGTATTCTTGTGTAATACCTTGTTTAATGTCAATGATAAGAGGATTGTAAAAGTTGTATCAATTGTTGGATAATCAAAGATTTTTTTTCTAATCTTAATGTATGTAGGAAGTATGAGAATATCCACTTGTACTCCAATTAAGTTACAGATTGATCAATCAATCAAATTAAAAAAGATCATAATGAATTTAAATCAATAGATTAAGGCAGATGATACCATATAGGAAATATTTAATGATTATTTGAAGAGAATCAGCCCTGATATATATATATATATATATATATGTTTGTATAAAACAGTCAACTAGCTTGAATGATTATGGAACTCCTGAGAAGGGAACATCCTGGGATGGTAGGAGGATTGAGTTTATCTTTATACCCACCCCACTATTAACTAAGTGATAACTTGGCATTTCAATTGACACTGATAGTAGAATCTGCCAAAGTATTAATGGCTGACAGCAAGTGTCTTCATCAATAATGGAGAGACGTATTAAGGATAAATAAAATAATGCTAAAAATAAAATAGCTTCAGAACTCTGTAAGAGCCCCATCTTTGGTGCTAAGCAGATCTTCATGTGCCCTCTGAGAAAAGAAAAAAATATATATACTTCTAGTAATCAGGTATCATAAATTTATGCTTTGGTCAGTTTGAACCCATTCTTTCCAGAGAAACTATGGAAAAAAGGGGAGAGAATATGACTTTTTGAGAAAATATTTCTATGACAAATATCTTTGCTTTAGATATTTATTAAGTACTATTTCTAATAAGTAGTTTGGAGTAATAATCAATGGGGAACACACTGGTGAGTCTTTATAGTATTAGGAAAATCTACTCTCTCAAGTTTACTCTGAGAGCCATGAAAGGAATAATCAGTATTGATTCTTAGGGGTTGATCCAGTCTTCTACTGCAAATGACAGTTGAGAAAGTATAAAGAAGGAATTATACATATGAGATACATCATAGTGAAGGAGAGCCTTTCAAGAAGAATTTTGCTCTACCAAATGAAATCCTTTTCTATACGGAAACAACTAAGTAAAGGAGGCTTTTGTTTTCCTACAGCTTTCAATAAATTAACTATAAAAATACAGTAGCATATTTGTAAAACCCTTACTTTTACTTCGTATATTTTAACAAAGCATATCCACAGTAAATCTTCAAATTAAATTAATTTCATAAGTACTTTGTAGGAATGAAAAATGTAATTTTTATAATAATTTAATGTTATGCCTTTTTAGATATCTTAAGAATTGATCACTGAACCCTTAAATTTGTGTGACCTCCAGGATACATTTCTTCTTTGTACACTTGGCTTAATTCTGCGTCTTTTATTTTCTTCTCTTCAAATAGATGCTAAAGTGATTTTCCTAAATTGTACATGTTTTACCCTTTGTTCAAGAAACTCCATTTTCCAGTGGGATCAAATATAAAGGCCTTTGTTTGACACTGAAATCTCTTTACAACCTGGATCCTTCTTACATTTTCAATTTTCTTACATGTTATTCTTCTCTTCCCACTTTGAATTTAGCCATACTGATTTTTCACTATTCTGAATATATAAAATTGTATCTCCCATTGTTGAGGTCTAGCTTTGGGGTACCTAAATGAAATTAGGGTTAAGGTCTAGTGGCAGGTTTGGGGTACAGATTCGACGCAAGGGGGTCTAGTAGTGGCGCGAGTTCCCAATAAAAGCATTTATTGGCCCAGAGAGCTAGATTGATAAAAGAGGTTTATTATTATATAAGCAAAGGTAAAGTATAGGCGAAGGTAGAGATAAGGAGAGCACTGGACAGAGGGTCCAGTGGACAGAGGGTCCTCACATGGTAGCCATGTTTGGAATCTCTGTCAAGAGGGGTTCCCAGCGTGGCCTTTTTATAATAGGAGACTTAGCTCGAGGGGCTTTCGGGTGTAGCCCCAAAGTTGGCTCATATCCGGGTGGGGCTGGGAACAGGCCAAATCTTCTATTGGAATTCAAAAGGACCAGGATGTGTGAGTTAAAGAGCAATTTACATTATTAACTAGGAGAGGGTGGGAATCTAGAAAGCAAGCTTTCCCGCATCATTCCCCTCTCAAGCAGTTGGAACTTAAATTCATTTAAGGAAAAAGAAATAGGGCAAAGTCTCTTATTGAGACAGAATTGAAGATTTTCTCCTTCCAGGATTTTCCAAGTTCAGGGGTCCCCTCTTCATCCCCCCTCAAGCAGTCACCTCCAAAGGCATGTGGGAAAAGGGGCGCCGATCTCCTCTTAACTGCTTCGAGCTGGCAAGGGTCGTAGAGATTTGGGGGTTCATGCCAGGAGGTGAGGCATGAGGTGTGGGGTTTGGGGATGACAGCAGTGCATCTAAGGGGTGTGTGTCCCGGTTAGTCATTCCCAGTCAGTTGTCCCATGTTCTCCAGGCTGAAGGGCGGTTGAGAGTCCAAAGGTTGAAGCCCAGATCTCGGGAGCAGGTTAAAACCGGGGTGTCATCCACGGTGGAGATGGAGACAGCAGGAGATGCATCAGGTCCCTTCTGTGGGCTGCCTGTAAAATGCTAATGGCCCATCTAACAAGGAGAAGTAGGAGAAAATGCTGGAAGCAAAAGATTATTTGTCTATAGTAAAGTGTTAAGTAGCCTCGAATTTAGCCCTTTCACTCTTAATTTCCAGGAAAGCTAATTTCTCCTGGTGTTGGTCCAGGGTGTAGACTGAGAAGTCAGGGGAAAACTGGAGGCCTATATATCTAATCAAGATAAGAATGCAATTTAAGCTCTTAGAAATCTTTTAACTGTGCTGCCTTTCTTTTTAAAAAGAGTTGGTTCCTCAATAAGCAAAGATCTTGAGCCTTTCCCCCACTTTCCCCACTCTTATGGGGGAGGGGTGGAAGGGGTCAGAGGGAATGCAAAGTATCTCAGCACTGCCAACCCAGCTTACGGGCCCCTGAGGTGTTGGGACTGTCCTGGGATAAAAAGGGAAACAGGGCCAGACCCCAATTCCCTACCGGGGAACAGGACGCCGGGGGACAATTCAGCCCCTGGGGTGTGACGCAGTTTCTCCATTGTTCCTCCTGCTCGAACTCAGGACAGAGACTAGGGTCTCCTCGGACAGTTTCCAGGGCACCTTCGGGCCTAAGTCTGGGAGAGATTTGTATTAAACGGCGCTTCCGCTCCAAATGTTTTTTCAGGAGGCAGAAGTTGCCCTGAGAAAAGAGCTCAGTGTCTCAGGTTAGAGTTAAAGGGAAACCAACAGCTGTTAGCAGCAGAGTAGAAGAAACATTGAGGTTTGGACCCCGAAAAAGTTGAGGTGGTGGGAGGGTCCTAGGTTTCACTAGACTGAGTCTTTCAGCTTTTAAAGAGACAAGAGAGCTGGGTGTGTTTTGGCTCACCGCTTTTGCCTGAGGGCATAAATAAGTGTTAATCAGTCCCAGGATTATAAAGAAAAAAAAAAAAAAAAAAACTTTAAGGATGGACTTGTCCAGAGAGATTGGGAATTCAGCTAATCTATTCAGAGTTCAGGTGTTGAGAATGAGGCAGTTTTCTCAAGCCCAGTGTTTGTCTCTGCATTAAGAGACAGCTTAAAATCTCCATAGGGATGGGGTGTGGACAGGTAAAAACTTTTATTCTTCCAAATCCTTGCAGCCTCCCTCGTATCTCTTAGAGATAGAGCCGACAAAAGAAGGCCTTTTGTCAATCCGCAGCAATTCTTAAAGAATTGTGCCAGAGCTTAGAGCTCCCAACAATGACCCAAGCCCGACTGGAGGGCTTTGGGTGTCCACTGCAAGATAAGGAAGGAGAAAAAGTCTTTTACCTTGTCCAGAATTAAGAAAGCTAATTCATGGCAAAACCCAAAAACTTTCCCATTCTATAACGTAACCTTCCTAGACGTCTCTAGAAGGTGTCACAAAGGGCCCTCCCAGAGGACCGTTTGCCAAAAAAAAACAGGATTTCGACCTCACAGCGTCCTATGAGCGACAAATCCCCCCAAGACTGCCAAGAGTCTCCCCGCGAGCTCAAATTAGCCCGGGCATTTGAGCCGCCCCCGTTATAGAAGCTTGACATGGTGGGTTTGCCTCAGTGGAAACCTCCTAAGAGGGCCACCAACATTGAGGGCAAGGTAGCAAAGGAGAGATGTGGTTGGGGTGGGCGTGTTCTCCTTTCAACAGCTCCTCTCTTAACACTAGACAGTATGCATATTCTATAGCCCTGGGCTCCTCCAGCAGCAAGTCAGGGGCCTAGCCCTGCTTTCCATCAACACACAGTGTAAAAGGCTATAGGCCCAAGCCTAATCAGGGCCATGAGATTCCCAGATTTCTCAAAAGGCAAGGTGGGAGTGGCCCCAAGTACCTGGGCGAAGTAAACCTTAAAGAAACTCTAGCCCCAGGAAGTAAAAAAGCTTAGCAGCAACCATAGTGTGGCCACAAATTATAATAGCTACTTAAGGCAGTTTTACTTCTGGTCTATGCAGTCACACCTGAACTCAAAACTCCCAGCAAATATTAGCTGCAGTCCCAAAGGATTTCATCTTCTAAAACTACAATCAGTTATCATTAATCAAGGACTTCAGATGAATCTAGTTCAAGAATCACAGTAAAGGGTTTACAGCTTATACAGCTATCTTTCTTATCATTACACAGATCTTGAAGTTCACAAGTAACTGAACCAAATTTCATATAACTTATAATTGCCCAACAGAGATGACAAATTTTAAGGCATAACTCAGTTACAAATTACCCAATACCTCTAGAAAACACACCATCTAAGTAGGAAGGTAAACTATCCCATCTTAGTCCCTCAGCATCTCAAAGAATGAGGGAGGGAAAACAGGGAACAAGTCTAGAGAACATGAGAAAAGCACACGGGAAAGACAGACTTCTTTCCTAAAGGTATTCACTGAATTCTTAAATGGCTTCAGTTTCTCCCATTAACTCATTTCTTGCTGCAGTCAAGGAATGAGGGGAGAAAAGAAATAAAAAGCCATCTTCCAAAGAATTTAATTTGCCTTGACCTGAAATTTCATTCCCAGCCATCATTCCAAAGGTCTTTCTTGAAGCTGCAACCTGGCCAGGGTTGGAGCCCAGGAAAAAACCCTTTGTTGGCAGGGACATAGAACGCCAATCCAGAAAAGAATAGAACCAAGTGTGCTAAGAGCAAAAGGTCTTAGCACTAAGAAAATTAGAAGCAAAAGAGTTCCCACCTGTAGGGTTAGGTAGGAAAGTGTGAGACAAACAGACCTAGCCTGGTTTACCGAGGTTATCTCTCCACAAGCAGCTAAGAAATGGTTTTAAGTAGTGCCCTGAGGCTAAGAAAAAAACCGAGAGCAGTTTAAAATCCCGTCTTTGTAGACAGCCTTGTGAGCATGTAAAAGCGTAATTCTGAGGCTTCTACAGTTAACGCAGGATGACCAAATCAGGGAAACTGAGTCCCGTTTAAAATGTATGGGACGAGCACACTTCCTGGGGGCTGGAAGCTGTGGCTTTAAGAGCCAGGTAAAGGTCTGGAAGGGGCGCGGCTCACTTGTCCAAATTGCTAGAAATTTCTATTTTAAAAGTTGGTGACAACCTTTCCGGAGATTTGAGAAGATTTAGATTGAGTCCCCAATCTCCCCACTGTACAGTAACCCCAAGAAGGGGACAGGATAGGAGCATTTAAACGGCAGGTTGCCAAGCCACATGGGAGAGGTCCGAACCAGGCCTCGAGTTCTACACTCCCCACTCCATGGAAGAAGGGGAGGAAAGGCCAGAGCGAGGGTGGGGGAGGAAGAGATGCCATCTTACCCAGCACAATGCGTCTTGAATGGCGAGGGCTCCTCTGGCGATTCCAGGCTGGAACTTGAAGGCGGGGCAGCTCATCTAAGCCCCCAAATCTTGCTGGAGAGCAAAACCTGAAGGGAAGACCGCTTACCCCTGTCCAGGGAGTAGCTGCCGTGGGCAGAGACATTCTCTAAACTCACCCCAATTTACCCCCTTTCTCCTCATGGCTACAGCCTGACCATTAGAGACTCCATTGCATTTAACAGTGGCGTGGGAGAAGGGCTCAAACACAGCTCCTCTTACGTTTCTCCGGCTATCTCCCCAGAACAGAGCAAAGAGAGCGCTGGCCCGGGACCCCCGAGAGGGGTGGGGTCCCCAGAACAGCCACATGACCACTCTTTGGTCTGGGATGGTGTTAAAGAGACACTTCCTCTCGTGTCTCAGCAGTTCCTGCTGGAGAGCAGGACTATCTGGTGATAGGAAAAAAAAAGATTAGAAATGCATTGAGATGCAAAGGAAGGGCCTTTCTCTCTCCAAAGGATTTGGACAAAGGGAGTTTCTTCAAGCAAAGCATCTGCTCCAGGAAAAGACTTTAGAGGCAGGGGAGTGTCTAGATCAAAGAAGCCTTTTCACCTGAAATGGAAGTAGGGTGAGACGGAACACAGATATTCTCCCCACTAACTTTAGAGATAGAGTGAGACCAAAGAAAGAACGCAGATTCTTCCCGGAAGAATACTGCCTGAACAGCTCAAAACCCAGATTGGTTCCGAGTGCCCCGAAAAGGTTGATCCAGTTTGATCGCCAAATTATCTAGGTTCCGGTGTTCGTTTGGTCAGGGAACCAAATGTTGAGGTCTAGCTTTGGGGTACCTAAATGAAATTAGGGTTAAGGTCTAGTGGCAGGTTTGGGGTACAGATTCGACGCAAGGGGGTCTAGTAGCGGCGCGAGTTCCCAATAAAAACATTTATTGTCCCAGAGAGCTAGATTGATAAAAGAGGTTTATTATTATATAAGCAAAGGTAAAGTATAGGCGAAGGTAGAGATAAGGAGAGCACTGGACAGAGGGTCCAGTGGACAGAGGGTCCTCACATGGTAGCCATGTTTGGAATCTCTGTCAAGAGGGGTTCCCAGCGTGGCCTTTTTATAATAGGAGACTTAGCTCGAGGGGCTTTCGGGTGTAGCCCCAAAGTTGGCTCATATCCGGGTGGGGCTGGGAACAGGCCAAATCTTCTATTGGAATTCAAAAGGACCAGGATGTGTGAGTTAAAGAGCAATTTACATTATTAACTAGGAGAGGGTGGGAATCTAGAAAGCAAGCTTTCCCGCATCACCATCTCCATGCATCAACTGCTTCCCATACCTGTAATGTACTTCCATGTCTCCTCTGCCTCTTGGAATTCTTGATTTCCTTTGAGGAAATTTCCTTGAAGATTCAGTTCAAATAGTACCTTCTACATGAAATCTTTTGTTATGTCTCACTGATCCCTATGAGCAGCATATTAACTTAGCAAATCACAAATTAACATTATCTATGAAGTGTTATATTTTTATTTTGTTAAATATTTTCCAATTAGATTTTACTTTGTCTTTATCTTGGGAGTTTTGAGAGTAGCAAGTTTTGACACCTCTGATTTAAGGAAACAATGGCTGTGAAGAAGAGGTCTATCATTTCAGCTATCCCAAATACTAATTGTTGACCATATGCCACTTAGTGGCAGGGAAACCTAAGAATCTGGGTCATAACCTAGAACATAAACACTGGTTCTCTAGCCTGTTCCCTATAACCTTAATCCATGAGACCAGCCTTTGAGGAGATATAAATTGGCAGGATTCTCTATTCTGTAGTTACTGAAGAAAAAAATAAGAAAGTCCTCACTAAAAGGCCTTGGCATCATTATGTGTTTAGAAGGATGCAGTCTTCTTAATGTAATTTACCCTAAAGAAGATGTATCACTTTCTACTTTGTCTCTGAACTTATAGGATTATTGGCTCCTTCTACCTGACTGACTGTTTTAACTTTTATATGTACTACTTCCCCATATTTGAATGTGATCTCTTTAACAGTAGAGTCTGATATTTTTGTTTGTATGCTTAGTACTTAAGATGCTATTGTATATTAAAGTATTTGACAAATGCTTTTTATTAATATATTCATAAATAATAGCTAATATTTATATAATGCTTTAAGGTGATAAAAAAGAAAATGTTTTCAGGCTTCGAACTGATTAATGAGGCAGAATTCAGGAAAAGGAGAATTTTAAAAGTTTATAAAAATGTCAAAAAATATGTTTGATGAGCTGATAAGATCATAAGGGTTTCAAGATGGAGCCAGCTTTTATTCATACTTTTTTTTTTCCTCTAAAATTATTTAATTATTTATTTTTGGTATCTACCATGAACCAGTGATTAAAGCAGTGCAGAAAGGACTAGAAGTCATCTACTTTAATCCTTTTTTTTGTATAGAAGGTGATATTTTCATAATTTTTGTAATGAGACAAATACAAATTGGATAGGCCATTGTAAACAAAAGGGAATGGGCTGTTGCATATCAGTACCTTCCATTTTCTAATATGTGAGGAGTAACAGATATTGCCATGTGATACAAAACTCAGGACCCATTATGAGAGGAAGGGTACCAGGGAATCATTAATCAACATCCCTTCATTGCAGGGGGAAAAAAGACTTTAGCAAAGGAGAGAAAAACTCAATCTCAGCATAGAAAAGCAAAGCTTAAAATACAGCTTTGTTTGGTGAAGTTTGTGGCTGATAGGCCAGCAGCATGACCAACATGGAGAAGCTTGTAATAATTGCTGGTTTATTTTCTATGAATGTCATTTCCTTCCCCCTGTTATAGCTATGACCTTATTGTTACTTGTTAGATGTTCTAATAATGTCTCATTTTATTCTAATTTTGAACCTTAGCTACAATGTTGACCTGATCTATACTTGCCTTTTACCAAAGAAAAGCTTGCCAAATTGTCAGGAAGTGGTTTCTAACCCTGGTTTCATAGAATTCTTAATTTATGTGACCTTGATCAAGGTCCTTAACTTTTCTAGACCTAATTAATCAAATGGGTTGATAGTTTCTTTCTGGTCTACCTCTTCTATTAGTAATATAAATAAAATATGATAATTAATAATAATAAAATATGATAAAATAAAAATGAAATAAAATATAATAAAATGAATATGAAGGAGTGTTGAAAAAGCCTGCTTTAAATGCTTAAACCTTATGTGTATAATTTCTCTGGAGATACGTTAGAAATTACATTCTAATTTTAATTTTTTCCCCAAGGGTGACCTAGTATATGTGAATTATGCAAGAACCCAAGATTTCTTTAAATTGCAGCGGGATTTAGGAATCAATTGTTCTGGGAAAATTGTCATTGCTAGATATGGGAAAATTTTCAGAGGAAATAAGGTAAGTTCATCTTTCTTCATCCACCCCTACCTCCTAATCCTCCTCCCACTTTTCTGTACTTCATTTTATTGAAATGACAGTATTGAGGCAGCCAAATGGTGCAGTAGATAGAGGATGGGCTCTGAAGTTAGGAGGAGCTGAGCTCAAACATGACTTGACACAAACTTCCATGGGACTCTAGGCAAGTCACTTAACCCCAGTTGCCTCACTGAAAAAAAAGGAAGGGGAAAGGAAGAGAAGAGGAGGGGAGGGAAGGGAAGAGGAAAAGAGGGGAAGGAGGGGAGGGGAGGGAAGGGGATGAGAGGAAGAGGAGAAGGGGAGGGGAGGGAAGGGAAAGAAAAGAGGAAGGGGAAGGTAGGGGAGGGGAGAGGAAGGGGATAGAAGGGAGGGAGGGAGGGGAGGAAGAAAGAAATTACAGTCTCTTCTAATTTCTGGCATCACTTTGCATTATTTTTCTGTAGCAAATAGCTTCTAGAGTCAAATATGGAGCGCCTACATTATTATCTAAAGATGATAGAGTAATTGAGAATAGACTTCTGTAGAAAGGAAAGATGGACATAGCATATACCTCATTCTACACATCAATTCTGTAATTTCAAGAGGTTGCATTGCTAGTTTGCTTTCTTGTAAATATTTTATTGTTCAGAAAATTAAATTGAGAGGCAGTGTGATATAGTGGGGGAGAAGGGAGATGAAATCATTAAACTAGAATCTAAAGACTTGGGTGTAGTCCTGGTCTGATACTAACTGATTATATGGTCTTGGACAAATCACCTAACCTCTTTTTTTGAGCTTCAGTTTCCATATCTACAAAATGAAGAAAATGTTATCTATCCTGCCTTCCTCAAAGGATCATTATAAAGATAAAATAATGTGTATGAAAATGCTTTATAAAGTATAAAGTGTAAAATGTTCAAATGTAAAATACTAGTATATTGTTATTATAAGATATAATTTAAAAATCAGTTAACATTTTGTAAAGGAAAGAAGATATAGGAAAACAGATGCATGTTTAGGAGCCTTTTGAGTTCTGTTCTGTCACCTTATTCTGATTGACTCATGACTTTTTAGAGGAATCAGATTTCATAATTGTTCATATAGCATGATTAGAAAACGCCAGAGAAAAGTTGGAATATTGGGGAGCTAGAAATTATTGTTTTTTATGGTAGTAGATGTGCAGTGGTAGTGTTAGTATCTGGGATGCAGCATTAAGAGGATTTGCCTGACCTGTGAGTGAGGGTCTGTGTGTGTGTGTGTGTGTGTGTGTGTGTGTGTGTGTGTGTTTGAGCACAATTCAACTCTTTTTTTATTAAAGGTTTTTATTTTCAAAACATGTGCATGAATAATTTTTTTCAACATTTACCCTTGCAAAACCTTGTGTTGCAATTTCCTCCCCCTTCTCTCTATTCCATGCCCTAGATGGCAAGTAATCTGATATATGTTAAACATGCTAAAATATGTTAAATCCAATATATGCATACATGTTTTCATAATTATCATTCATAATCAGAGCCAAAAGAAAAAAGAGGAAGAAAATAAAATGCAAGCAAACAACAACAAAAAGAGTAAAAATCCACACTCACTTCCCACAGCCTGGGTGTAGGTGGCCTTCATCCAAAAATTCAACTCTTGATGCCTCTTTTAAAATGTACATTTTTGGTAGACAAAGCAGATAGTTCAATATATTCTCAATGGAATAAGGGCCAAAATCAGTCTGATTATGATATGTGGCTAGGTTTCCATGTAAAATACTGATGTCATAGCTTAGAAATCTGGTACAACAAACTTGGAATAGTTTTTTTTTTTTTTAATGGGCAACTCATTTTACAGGTTAAAAATGCTCAACTGGCAGGAGCCAAAGGAATTATCCTCTACTCTGATCCTGCTGATTATTCTTCCCCTGGTGTAGAACCTTATCCAAAGGGTTGGAATCTTCCAGGAGGTGGAGCCCAGCGTGGAAATGTGTTAAACCTTAATGGTGCAGGTGACCCTCTCACTCCAGGTTATCCAGCTAATGGTAAGTTAGAGTGAACAGTAGTGACAAAAGGGAGTGCTTTGTTAAGTAAAGGAAGAGATTGTGGGCTCTGGACATTCTTGGGCAGGCACATTTTAGGGAACTGCAAAGTTGACTCATCTGCACTATATTTTTCTCCTATTTTAAATCCTATGATGGTAGATTTAATATCAAGAATTCAGATTATCCTCATTGGATATAATTTAATATTGATTTAGAAAAAAAAATAATCCTAAACTCCATTCCTTAATACAAGGCCATCCTTAAAAATGACATGTTTGTAGGCAGATATATTTTGCTAATAGTACAATACAATTTACTTATAATAGCTTTTAAACATCTGTGAACTCAGAAAATGCTACTTAATTTAATTGAATTGGACTAGATGCCTGATGAAATACTTTCCAACTCTCAAGTACTGTGGTTCTGTAAAGAGCCAAAATTGTCATATGGTTATTTATAAATCAATTTAACAAATATTTACTAAGTTCCTTTTATGTCCAGATGTGGTATAGTAAATAAAAGGCCAGCCTGGAAGTCAGAGGATATGAGATTAGCTCTTGCCCCTGACATATGTTCACTATTTGGCCATTAAATTTTCAGTGTCCCAAGTATCTCTCTAAGACTAAATGACATGGGATTTCCCTTAAATATGGTACCTTTCTTTATTATATCCAGTATATCTTATATATAACTTGTTGGCATGTTATTATTTACATATTGCTCTACATGAGATGGTGAGCTCCTTGAGATCAGGAAATTGTCTTTTGCCACTCTTTGTATCCCTAGTACTTAGCATAGTGTCTTGCACCTAGTTGGCTCTTAATAAATATTTATTGATTGACCAAGTTAACAATTGGTATTATTACAGGAAATTTTTATGCTGATAGTTCCTCCCTATATGAATTAAAGGATCGATCCCCATTTGACCTCCAAAATAGGTATATGTGTGTGTGCACATATATGTATTCACCCTCAAGACACCATGTTAGTTCCTGAACATACAAAGACAAGAGGGAAACATTTCAAGCCTTCAAGTTTGGTATATTGTACTTCAACTGAGTGGGAGTAAGAGATGAATAAAGTACAAAAATAAATATAATACTATGTAGAAAGTGAATGGGGATACAAAATAGAGATCAGACAAAGTATTCTAGTTATTTTTGAGAAAGAAGAAAAACTTTTTAGTGGAGGATGAGGAAGAAGAGTAATGAACTGTTAGCACCTAAGCTGAAACTCAGACTCAATATTTATTAAGGTGCTCTACTGTGTGTCAAGCACTGAGCTAGGTCCTGGAGACACAAATACAATGAATGAAATTATCCCTACTTACATTGAGCTTGCATGCTGAAGGAGGAGACAAATATGCATAAAAATATGAACAAATACAAATATATTCAAGGTATTTAATATAATATAATATAGATTGAGAAGGAGGGTTTTAGTAGTTGAAGGAATTAGGCAAAAGATGATACCTGAGCAAAATCCTAAAGGAAGAGAATAATTTGTGCATAAAGAAGGAGTGGATTCTAGGTATGGGAGTCAATGATTACAAAATTTTGGAAAGGAGATGGTAGAAGTATTTTCTTGTCTGAGGAACAAGCAGGGTCATTTTGGATGGATTGTGAAAACCAAGGATTTAGAAAGTGTAAAGAAGGAAGTGTATATGTCTATAAAGAGGTGGAAACTAATCTGTCAAGTTCAAAAAATAGCTTATAGATCAATTTTGTTGGAACTTAGAGTTCATAAATAGATAGGAAACTAAACTGATGTTGTTTGTAGAATGTTTTACATGCTAGGCCAAGAAGTTTTTGTTTTATCCATAGCCTTGAGAGACCAAGGCTCTCTTCACATCTTGAATTCACAAGGCAACCACCAAGGTTAGGATTATTCAGCTCATGATCACTCATCTATGTTCAGGGAAAAGAACACAAAGCAAAAGAAGTAACCAAAAAAAGAAGAGAGAAGAGAAGGGAGAAATATACATAAATTTTACTTTCTATTATCTGAATGACAAAAAAATTTTAATAGTATAGTTCAGAGATATGATATAAACTTAGTTTGTATGGTGTAAATTCAGTTTTTTTAAAATGTTGCATCAATATTGGGCCCCAGCATCCAGAACAGTGACTTAGAATAGACTCTTAATAAACATTCATTTAAGGGATAGGTAGTTGGTGTAGTGGATAGAGCACCAGCCCTGAAGTTAGGAGGACCTGCGTTCAAATGTGGTCTCAGACACTTAACATTTCCTGGCTGTGTGACCCTGGTCAAGTCACTTAAGCCCACTTTTTTAACCCCTCAGCAAAAAAAAAAAAAAAAGTTCATTAACTGTCTATCTCACATTTGTATTTTTTATGTACAGTGCCTGGCATATAGTAAGCACCTAATAAATGCTGATTGTGAACTTTATTTTGTCCAGGACCAAGCACTATTATCACTACAAATTCCTATTTCCTTTGCTTGAGATTTTTTTTTTTAATTTTTTTTGTGAATTCACCAGATAGCCTAGGAGAAATTATCTGCCTCCATTTTTCTAGCTTTTTAGTCAAAAAATGAACCAACTATACCCAAACTATCTTTTCTATGTATAAATTCAATTTCAAATCATGGCTTTGTGCTTTTTTTGTATTTGAAATAAACTGATTTTTGTTCTTTCCAAAATCAATCAAATTATCTCTCCAAGAAAAAAACAAACATTGCTCATAAAAAAGATTCTGCATTAGATATGTTTTCTTACTCAGAATATTGCATTTTTATGGAATTTCAGGAAATTTCTTTTTTATCCAAGGTATGGCAATATATAATAAAATCATTTGAAAAGGCTTTATTATCTTGATCATAAATGTGAATTATTTTTCCCCCAGAATATGCCTATAGATACGATATAACTGAAGCTATTGGTCTTCCAAAGATTCCTGTTCATCCAATTGGATATAATGATGCCCAGATTTTATTAGAGTAAGTACATCTGAAAAAAAAAAAAAAAACAACAACAACGTAAAAGCAAAAGATTAATTGGATACTTTAGTAGTAAAAAAAGAAAAAGGCAATATCATTCAGGAGAATAAACATGAAGTCAGCAAATCCATCTTCGTATTTTGATTCACTTATACTACAAAACAGAGCATTGTATTAGATGATTTCTAAGGTCTCATCCATCTATTAATCTGTAATCCTCTATCTTAAAAGAGCAAAATATAAATAGCTATTTAACCTATAATATAAAGTCTCTAAATATAGTCAAATATTCTGCATGATAAAAGCTGTCCAAAAGGAAGACTATGGAAATCAAGACTTTATAAAGTTACCAAAAGTATATTCATTTATAAATCTTTTATCATAAGCCATAATTTTGAGATCTTAAAGGAAACAAACAATAATTGTTATAAACTGATAAAGAATGAAATAAGCAGAACAACAATGAATGGATGGAAAAGCATTTATTTTATAATATCTCCTTTGTCAAAATATAGCACTCAATTATTCTAAAAACATTTATAAATCATTAACCCAAAAGAGTTAATGTTAATTAGATTCAAGATTATAGATCTCATACTAAAAGTTAGCATTATTTGTAGTGGGGAAATGCCATCACCATTGATAATAAACATAAGAACAAAGTAAGATGCCGTTCTCCATTGTTATTTGACAGAATCCTACAAATCCTAATAGTAATGAAACAGACCAAAAAATGAAGGCATAAGCAATGGCTTTTAAAAAGGAGAAAAAATATTCTTTTTTTAATTTTATATATCAATAATGTATATACCAGGAAATCAGAGAAAGAAATTTCATTAAAAATACTACAAATGCATAAAATATCAGAATACTAATATATATATATATATATATATATATACATATATATATATATATTGTAACAGCATCTACATATTTAATAGTAATGCACATGTAAAACATTGTTGATTAATTCTGCTGAAAATGCATTTTATTATTTCTTATAGTTAGTGCTCCCAGGTACTTTGTTGGAGTTAAAACAATGTTTGATGTAAATATAAATTTACATAGAATCTTTATAATATAACTCCTTGGTCCCAGGGAAGCTGAGAACAGCTATTATAGTACATGTGGAATTATAAAAGATTTTTTTTCTCTGATGAGAAGTAATAAAATCAGAGCTGGGTTTTAGGAAGTTGTTTTGAAGAAGTAGAGTAGAGAGAAGTACAATAGAAGTACTATAGGTGAGACTTCTCAGGTTTACATGCTGAAGTATACTTGAATATATTTGTAGTCAACTTTAAACATTTTCTAAATATTATTTTTAATTCATAGAATGAAACAAATATTTCCATAATATGCTACAATAAAAATCAGTTGCACATGAAACTAAAAATCTGCTATGCACATCATGTAATTCCTTTCAAATATACAACAAAATTATCATGCAAATTTCTTTTTTTCTCCTCCCACATCAGAGGTGGCTATAATTAGATCCACATAAGAATGTCTAAAGTTATTCTATACATAATTCTATTGATCAATTCTTCCTCTCAATGCAAATAGTATCTTTCTTCATATACCCATTATAGTTGATTTGGATATTTGTAATACTCAAAATAACTTATTCACTCAAAGTCATTCTTAAAACAATGTTGCTGTTACTATGTACAATGTTTCATTTGTTCTGCTCATTTCACTCTTCATTATTTCAGGTAAGTCTTTCGATGTTTTTTCCTAAAATCATTGAACTTATCATGTCTTATAGGACAACAATATTCCTTTTTTAAATTTTTATTTAATAATTACTTTATATTGACAGAATCCATGCCAGGGTAATTTTTCTACAACATTATCCCTTGCACTCATTTCTGTTCCAATTTTTCCCCTCCCTCCCTCCACCCCCTCCCCTAGATGGCAAGCAGTTTTATATATGTAAGATATGTTGCAGTATATCCTAGATACAATATATGTTTGCAGAACCGAACAGTTCTCCTGTTGCACAGGGAGAATTGGATTCAGAAGGTAAAAATAACCCGGGAAGAAAAACAAAAATGCAGATAGTTCACATTCGTTTCTCAGTGTTCTTTCTTTGGGTGTAGCTGCTTCTGTCCATCATTTATCAATTGAAACTCAGTTAGGTCTCTTTGTCAAAGAAATCCACTTACATCAAAATATGTCCTCATACAATATCGTTGTCGAAGTGTATAATGATCTCCTGGTTCTGCTCATTTCACTTAGCATCAGTTCATGTAAGTCTCGCCAGTCCTCTCTGTATTCATCCTGCTGGTCATTTCTTACAGAACAATAATATTCCATAACATTCATATACCACAATTTACCCAGCCATTCTCCAATTGATAGGCATCCATTAATTTTCCAGTTTCTATCCACTACAAACAGGGCTGCCACAAACATTTTGGCACAAACAGGTCCCTTTCCCTTCTTTAGTATTTCTTTGGGATATAAGCCCAATAGAAACACTGCTGGATCAAAGGGTATGCACAATTTGATAACTTTTTGGGCATAATTCCAGATTGCTCTCCAGAATGGTTGGATTCGTTCACAACTCCACCAACAATGCATTAGTGTCCCAGTTTTCATGCATCCCCTCCAGCATTCATCATTATTTTTTCCTGTCATCTTAGCCAATCTAACAGGAGTGTAGTGGTATCTCAGAGTTGTCTTAATTTGCATTTCTATGATCAATAATGATTTGGAACACTTTCATATGAGTGGTAATAGTTTCAATTTCATCCTCTGAAAATTGTCTGTTCATATCCTTTGACCATTTATCAATTAGAGAATGGCTTGATTTCTTATAAATTTGCGTCAGTTCTCTATATATTTTGGAAATGAGGCCTTTATCAGAACCTTTAACTGTGAAGATATTTTCCCAGCTTGTTGCTTCCCTTCTAATCTTGTTTGCATTAGTTTTATTTGTACAAAGGCTTTTTAATTTGATGTAATCAAAATTTTCTATTTTGTGATCAGTAATGGTCTCTAGTTCATCTTTGGTCACAAATTTCTTTCTCCTCCACAAGTCTGAGAGATAAACTATCCTATGTTCCTCTAATTTATTTATAATCTCGTTCTTTATGCCTAGATCATGGACCCATTTTGATCATATACCAAGATAAGATCAAAATGGGTCCATGACCTAGGCATAAAGCACAACAATATTCCATCACAATCATACACTAAAACTTGTTTAGCTGTCTCCTATTTCATAGGCATCTTTGCAATTTCTAGTTCTTTGTCACCACAAAGAGAACTGCTATAAATGTTTTATAACATATATTTATTTTTCTTTTCCATAATTATCTTTGGAAATAGACCTGGTAGGAATATCATTGGGTCAAATGATATGGGCACCTCAATAACTCTTTGAGCATAATTCCATATTGTTCTCCAGAATAGTTGGATCCGTTCACAATTTTAACAATTATGAATTATTTCCCCAATTGTTTACATCCCCACCAACATTTGTTGCTTTCTTCTTCAATAATTTTAGCCAAAATGATAGGTATAAAATGATACTTCAAGGTTGTTTTAATTTACATTTCTTTAATAAGTAATGATTCAAAACATTCTTATATGAATATAATTTTTTATTTCTTCATTAAAAGTGCTCATTTATAGCCTCTGATAATTTATCAATTGGGAAATGACTTCTATGGTTATACTTTTGACAAAGTTCTTTATATAGTTTAGATATAAGACCTTCATCTGATAAGTTTTGTATAAAACACCCTCCCATTTTCTACTTTCCATTTTCTACTTTCCTTCTGATCTTAGCTACATTTGTTTTATTTGTACAAACCATTTTTATTTAATACAATCTAAATTATTCATTTATATTTAATTTTTCTGTTTTTCTCTTGTTTATTCATAAATTGTTTATATCCATAAGTCTGATTTATAATGTGTTCTATGTTCTTCTAATTTACTTGTAAAATCTCTCTTTATATCTAGGTCATGTAATCTTGGCAAATGATGGAAGATATTTTCCTATGCCCTGTTTTTTTACTCACTATTTTCCTTCTCAGTCTCTCTTTTCACCCAATCCCTATACCAGTTTTTAAGTGTTATCATTTTTTAATGTGTTGATGACTTCTCAATGATAACATCGCCTCATCTACTCTCCCTTTTAGTAAAGAAGTATAATTAAGCAAAATAAATCAATATGCTGACCATGTATGACAATATTAGCCTAAATCTGATCTAGTAGTTTACTACTACTCTAGTGAGTAGAGAATAGTCAGCATAATCCAATGAAGTCATAATTATTAGCTGCATTGATCTAAGTTAACATCTTCAAAATCATTATATTTCATCTTAAACCAATCTCTCATCTTAAATTCTTCTAGTTATACAGGGTTTCAACCTAGAAGTCAATTCAGTGGTCTTTTTTGTTGTCGTATTCAATAATTTGACAAATCATTATTTCTGCCTCCCCGTCTCTTGAATCTTCTTTTCCAAAACTCACATAGCTACTATTATATCAGGCCCTCATCACTTCTCAGCCCTGAATTGATCTCCTGACTTTCAGTCACATCCCTCTGCAAAACATCCTTTCCCCTACTACTACTAAATTAATATCTTCTAAAGCATAAGTCTAACCATGGAACTTCCTTCCTTAAGAAGATTCAGAGTTGTCCTTTTGATTTTAAGATAAAATATAAACTTCTGTTTAGTACTTAAAATCAGTTGTAATCTGACTCTAGTCTATATTTCCAGACAAATTACACATCATTAATACACATACACACACAGATACACAGATACACACACACACACACACACACACACACACACACACACACACACACAAAACCAAACTAGCCTATTTGTTTGTTTGTTTGTTTTTTTCTACATAAGATGTTTCATACCTTTTCTTCAGGTTTTTGCATAGGCTGACTCCAGGTCCAGAATCCCCTCCATGCTCATCTTGGATTCTTGTATCCTTAGCTTCCTTCAAGGTTCAGTTCAAAGGCTACATCCTTCAAAAAAGCCTCTTGATCCCCTCAGTATTCAGTTTTTCTCAGCCTCCATTTTCTTTGCGTGTGTGTATATAATAGATTGCAAGATGTCTGCTCCTCCATTTGATTGTAGGCTCCTTGAAGGCAGACACTGGCTTTTTTCAGTGCCTGGCATATAGTAAATGCTTCATGAATGTTATTAATTAAAAGTAGGGACTATGTTATTTTTTAAAATTTTGTCAACTTATTTATTTATTATTAATTCATTGTTAGTATTTATTTTTGATGTTATTTATTTATTAGTTATTTTAGGTTTTATTAATATTTTAAGATTAATTCATCCCTAATATCTAGAAGTGTTAATACATAGTAGATATAAATAAAAGTTTGTTGACTAATTATTATTTTTTGATCATATGTTTTCATCATTTAATGCTAACATAATATTAATATAATGTGTGTGTTACAGAAATATGGGAGGACCAGCACCACCAGACAACAGTTGGAAGGGAAGGCTTAATGTGCCTTATAGCATTGGACCTGGATTTACTGGAAATTATTCTACACGGTTATATTGCTATATTTTACTTATTATTTTCCATCTTCAGTAAATTTTCATAATAGAAATCAAATAATCAAACTTTAATTTACATGTAACATAAATGTGAGATACTTCAGCCAAGGAATCTTTTGTTGTTATTGTTTGTTTTGTTTCTGAACCTCTGCAGAGGTCCTCAACTTTTTAAATAGGGGGCCAGTTCACTGTCCTTCAGACTGTTGGAGGGCCAGACTATAGTAAAAGCCAAAACTTTGTTTTGTGGGCCTTTAAATAAAGAAATTTCATAGCCCTGGGTGAGGGGGATAAATCTTCTCAGCTGCCGCATCTGGCTCACAGCTCGTAGTTGAGGACCCCTGCCTAGTGCCTTGTCAACAATGGTGCATATCTTTTTTAGAAGTGAATAGAATATGGTTCATATGTTTCTAAATGATAGGTTTTCCATTTTAGCTGATTTTAGTTAACTTAAAATATGATTGCTTTTTTTTTTTTTTTTTGCTTAATTTAGAATTTTTATTTCTTGAGAGCAAGGACTGTTTTAACTTCGTTGTCTCCCTGTCACTTAGCATTTTGCCTGATACATATAGTAAATACTTATTAGATCCTTGAAGACTTACCAAGGAAGTGATTTTCTAGAGAGCAAAACAACTGTGAAAGATATTTTTCTGATTCTGAAATAGTTTATCAATAAGTAAACTTATTCCCTCCTCCAAGACATCTTAAAAAGATGAATCTGTAGACTTGAAATTTTGGCTTTGAATTCATCTTTCTAATATTAGGTGCTATTGTGGGGCCAGTGTAGCTGGCTCACCAGAGTAGCCAAAGGAATACTTGAAAAGTACTAACTAAATTACAGGGGAATTGTGATTTGGCTTATTGCATGAAATACCTTTCCCAATGAAATCACAGGTTCCTGAAGTATTGAAATATGGTACATGGTATATCCACGAATATATACAAATTATAGAACAAAAATGACATCTCATGAAAAATTATAAATAAAAATTAGTAATCGTAAGTTTAAATTAAGTCAGAAAGCATTTATTAAACATCTATGCCTAATATTGCCAGGTACTTCACTAATTGGTGGGGATAGAAATAAATGCAAAAACATATAGCATAGGAATCTTCAAAGGAATGATAAAGTTTGATGGGGAAGAGTGAGGAAAGACAATGCCATCCCCTCCCAAAAAAAGAACCCAACATCCCAAGGAGGAGAGAGTTAACCTGGAGAAAATTAGACAACATCAAGTACTACAGATAGATCAAGAAGACTGAGAAATGACTACAAGTTATAAATTTAGAAATTAAAAGATCATTTTATAGTTTCAAAGAAAACAATTTCAGTACCATCTAAGGTGGTAGGGTAACATTCAAAGGGTTGAGGAGCAAATAAACAGAATTCTAGTCTAGGTAATATGTTTAGAAACTTCTAGACATTTTCAAATTGTGAAAGGGAAGACAGGTATAGGATTGTGACTTGATGTTCTGTCAATTAGTCATGTCCAATTTTTCATGTTCTCATCTATATATGAGTTGCATAGCTTGATCTAGACTACTACAATAGCCTCCTAAATGTGCTCTCTATTTTCAATCTCTCCCCTCTTAAATCTGTCATTTACTCAATCTCCAAATTAATATTTCTGAAATATGGGACTGAACATAATTTTTTCCTTCTCAAAAAGCTTTTTCAGTGGCTCCTTATTGCCTTTATAACAAAATTTTATTTTCTCTTTTTGGAATTTAAAAAATTATATCGTTCTGGTAACAATTTGTTGTTTTAGAATAATGTCTCAATCCTGACCCTAACATACTAGGTTTCACACAAACTAGCCTATTTGCTGTTTCTGTTACTCAGCATCCTTCCTTTCCACCTCAGTGTTTTTGCATATTGGCTATCCTCTCTGCTTAGAATGCTCTTCCTCTTCACCTGTGTCTCTGAGAATCCCTTACTCCTTTTAAGGGCCAATTTCTTCATGAAACTTTTCCTGGTCCTCCTTAGTAATTTACATTTTCCTCTCTGTGTTACTCTTTATGTATTTAGTATTCTGCTTCTTGAGAGATAGGATTTGAATTCATCTTCCTCAGGGTTATCCAAATGACTACTAAGCCTTGCTGCTTGTCACATATTCTTATGTGTAATGTGTGTGTGTGTAGATACATATATATCCATGAATATACATATATAGACAAAGATACATCTCTACACACATACAAGTATATATGTGTGTGTGTATACATATATATATATATGCATATACACACATATAAGGAAGAGAAGGGAATAGAGAAAGAAGGAGGAGGAAGAAAAACTATACAAAACAAATCAGTAATGTTTTGGTGGCTATGGATTCACAGTGCTAATGTTGTTTTTAATTGCTTTAGAAAAGTCAAAATGAATATTCACAGCAACAATAAAATAACAAGGATTTACAATGTGATTGGAACTCTAAGAGGAGCAGTGGAACCAGGTAAAGCATCTCTTTTCTAATTTACCAATGTGAGCAGGGAACAGCTTAAGTACAGAAAGAAGTTTAAGAACTTTCACATACTTTCAGCATGATAAGACCATACAATTTTATATATGAAAGACACTTTGCATACATATATTTCAACTCCTTCCTTTATTTTACAAATGTGGAAACTGAGGTAAGGTACATTAAATTAACTTGATTAAGGATATATAAGATTGTAGTATCAGAAATGGATTAGAATCCAGATTTTTAAAAAAAACTTTTTTGCAACAATATTTCTTAATCCTTTCCTCATAACTCTTGTATCTGAATCCTACTTTGTAATAGATAAACCCAGTTTCTGACTCTAAAACTACTGCTTTTAAAATTATAAGATTTAAAGACATTGAAAAGAGAAGTTGGAAACAACTCAGTCCAGCACCTTCATTTATAGATGAGGAAGAGGTGACAAAATCACATAGGTGTCAAGTTACGTGAATAAGGATTTGGGTCCTTTGACTCTATTGATACTACCTTTCCACTATGCCAGGGCAAAAAAGTTTAATGTTTTACTAATCTTTACTTGTAATTTAATTTTAAGTTCCTCCTAATATGCAGAAGCATTTTCAAAATTGATTTTAAGATTCTATATACCTTTCCTGCTATTTTATTTTTTTTGTTAATTAAATCATTGTGTAGAAAATTCTATACATGGAATCTGTTGGTTTTGATTTCATAACATATTAAAATTAGCCTATGATTTTTTATACTTTTTTTTATTATTTAGTTATGCCCCTTTAAGTATCTCTGTGTATACAAACATTCTTCAGGTTATTCTAAGACATCCATGACATGAGAAACAGATTTTTACAGAGGGATTTCTTCACTATTTCATAGGTTTTCCATGTTGGGCATAGGATTTAGAGAAGAAAAGGAATTTAGAGGATACCTTGTCCAATCCCCTCATTTGACAGCTGAGGAAACTGAAATAGATGAGGTAAAGAGGTTTTCTCCATGTAGTAAGAACTAGAGCAAGACTTCATGCTTGGTGTTCAGATTTCCAAGTTTGTGCTTTTGCCTATGCAACACATTGCCACCATTGAAGCTGCCCTCATCTTATTTCCTTTAGAGTGTGCCTCAGTTACAGGTTCAATGTTTAAAAGGTTACTCAGTGGAAAATATTTGGTTTATTCTTTCACATAAACTATATGATTAAATTATATTTCTCTCTTACTACTAGGCATTCCCTAGATATAGACTTTTTCCTTCAGAAGTTCACATTTTAAAAGAATTTGAATTTTGTCCATCAAAAATTTAATACAGCTTCCAATGAGAGAGAGATAACTAATGAATAATTATCATTATGATCTGTCAATAGTGATTGACTGCCATGTATGAAAATACTCCTTTAGGAAATGATTATAGAACCATAACCATAACAATGCTATATGCAGTCATACCATGCAATAAGTCATGACAGAATGAACCCTTAAAATCTGATCAGATAGAGAGAATTACTAAAATCTAGTGAGTAAATTTAAGAAGCTTCTTCCTTGCTGCTGCCCAAGAGGCAGGAGCCAAGAGGCGAGAAGTTCACGTCACCAGCAGAAGCACAGTATGCTTTCACATGTCAAGGCCAGCTTTCTGTCAAACTGCTTCTCATAAACTAATAGATAGTGGAAATACTGTATTGGGGGTAAAAATATCTGATTTTCAAAACAAAACAATTATCTTTAGCCATAAGGAACTTATTTGATAACTTTTTGAGCATAGTTCCAAATTGCTCTCCAGAATGGCTGGATGTATTCACAATTCCACCAACAATGCATCAGTGTCCAGTTTTCCCACATCCCCTCCAGCATTCCACATTATCTTTCCCTGTCATTCTAGCCAATCTGACAGGTATGTGAACTTACTTTTTATAGAGAGTCAGTGGACACAGTTAACTTGAAGATAAGCCATTCATTGTAATGGCACAGTAAGAATAGTAACTATGAAACCTTTCTCTCATAATCTGGGACATTCTCTGACAACTGCAAAACACATCAGTGGAAAAAGTGGGCATACACATAAGAATTCACTAATAGAAGGACACATAAAATGTGTGACTTGTCACAAAAGTACTTCATGTCATCAACATAAGAATGAGGCCTGTTTTTAGAAGGTCTCAAAGCCTAGACACATCAATTCTATCAATTTTGACTGATTTATATCTTATAAAAGACTAACAGTAAATAGTAACTTCTATTTTGATTAAGATTTTATTACTTTTTTTTTCTATTATCTTATTCTCAGATTTTCTGATTCTGGAGAGTAATTTTGTTATTGCTGCATATTAATAGTGTTGGGGGAAATTAGTTGATTACAGGGTCACATGATCATCTTTAAACTCTCATAATTTTTATGATGATTTTTGTAGACAGGTATGTAATTCTGGGAGGTCATCGTGACTCATGGGTGTTTGGTGGCATTGATCCTCAGAGTGGAGCTGCTGTAGTACATGAGATTGTGAGAAGTTATGGAAAACTGAAAAGGGAAGGTAATGTAATTCAAGAACTTAAGAGGTAAAGATTCAATTAAATTCAAATCAATCAATTAGCATACTTATTAAAATTAAACCCATGGGTCAGATACTTTTAATATTGCTATAGGAGTTATCATAAATGCTTAAATAATGTTTACTTTAGGTTACATGTTCTTGACCATTTAGTCATAGAATCTGAAAGCTGAAAGGGACCAAAAAGCTGTCTACTGAAATACATACATGATTCACTAAATAATATCCACAAGTGAATGTCTATACAAGAAGTCTGATGATGGAGTACACACTTCCTATATAAATAGAAGTACTCCGTTACTTTTTAGAATAGCTTTAGTTATTAAGAAGTTATTCCTTATATTGATCTGAACTGTCTCTCACTGTAAGTGTTACCTATTGTTCATAGTCCCAAATTTTAACCCTTTAGATACTTGAAAACAACTTATATGTTACTCAAAGGCTTCTCTCTGTGGTAAATTTCTCCATTTCTTTTAGTCTACCTTTTTATGGCATATTTTTCAGTTTTTTCACCCTAATTTTCCTCTTCTTTATATAATACAGATTTTTAATAACTTTCCAAAATATTACACTGGAGCCAATTGCAACATTTAAGATACACAAGTATACAAGTATGACCCAAATTGAATACAATGGAAATAATGCCTTCCTCTTTCTTAATCATGAATTAACATTCATATGTTAATATGGCCTTGAGTCATGTTAGAATCTTTCTGTCATTTCACAACCTTGATTTTTTAAGGTTGTAATCCACTAAAAATCCTACATGTGTAACATTTTCCAGATTTTTGACTCTTTCGCCCTGTTAGAATAATGTAGAACTTTTTGCTAGTTAGGATCATAACTGCTGCTTTTACAAATAGTATAATGAACTTTGTGGAATTTCAAAGGTATTCATAAATAAATTAGCTCTTTTTCAGACTATAAAAAAGAAATTAACCTGTTTTTATTAAAATATTATGGGTTTATTCAATTCAAATCAAAACATTTCTTATGCATTCATTATACACAAAGCATTGTGCTAAGAATTGGGGATACAAGGACAAAAAAAAACCAAAAAAAAAAAAAACATGTTTTCAAAGAATGCATATGTTCCTGGAGCCATGTATTATGTACATGGACAAATAAATGCAAGGTAATTTAAGGAGGAAAAGAGAACTAGGAAGTTAAGAACATTAGGGAAGCAAACTGTGGTAGCAACATTAATGAGCGCAGCCAGACCAGATTAATAAATAATTGGAAAATCTTTTAACAAAATAAAATTCAATGGAATTTAGATAATGTGAATATTAGGTTTTATAAGTCAATATGTAGCCTGTGATGAAACCATATGTATGGTTTCTTTGTCTCTGTTTCTATTTGAATTTGACACCACTGCTGTAGATTATTCAAAGTGAAACAATGTAAAATAAAAATGGAAAGGTAGACTGGAAGCTAAAAGTGGAGGTAGGCTGGAAAATATGTAATTTATTTTAAAGATAATGAAGAGACCCCAATGACCAATTTTTTTTTCGCAGTTTTATGTGGGCTATCCCTATAATCACTTTTGACAGGATCAAAGGTAACTGTGCAAAATTCTGGAAGAGGTAGTATAAGTATCAAGAGAAAGTGCCTCACTCCACACAACTGACCAATTGTTCTACATTTAGAGTAGAAAGGACTAGAATAGATCATTAGGGTGCTATTATCAGTGTAAAGCACCAGATGGAGCCCAAACACTGATCTACCAACAAACTCGGGTAACTATATACTCTAACTCCCTTCTTAGGCCATTTGACTTTATTTGTATGGGTCCTTTTTTTCCTTTCAATTCCTCAATTTCAGCTAAGGGTATAAATATTTCAACAATTAAAATTTATTGAAATTTATTAATTTCTGAAATATTTATTAAATTAAATTAAAATTTATGAAATAACTCCCCCAGTCCCACTGAGATTATTTCTTTTTCATCTTCCTGTGACTAGAAAGGATTACTCTGTCATATGTTAATTAGTTTTAGAATTTTGACTTTGAAACTTAACAAATATGTGGTGTTGCCCAAATCTCAAAATATTTCATAGGCTCAATTTTGTCATTTGTAAAATTAATATAATATTTGCTCCATATTTCTTATGTGGCCATTGTTAAGAAAGTGTTTTACAAACTTAAGCTATAAGAAGATTGTGACAATATGACAGTATGTTGGGACCTAAAGAAATCCAGATAATCTACACATTTCTAAATCTATATTTATAACTGATATCAATGAAGATCTGGTCTGTAAGTTATATCATAGATTTATCAGTTGGAAGGGATGTTAATGATCATTTAGTTCAGAATCCTTATTTTATATATGATGAATAATAAATTCCAGGGAGGCAAAATAATTTTTTCATGCTCATACAAGTAGCAAGTAGAAAGACCTAGATTTGAATCAACTAAATGTCCTTACTTTAAGTCTAGCACTCTTTCCACTAGGTTGTAATAGGTAGACAACTAGAGTTATTCAGGCACTGAGAAGTTTAAGGAATTATTTGTGGTCATAAGGACTACATGTGTCAGAAGCATCACATTAGTATCAAGTCAGAAGACTTGAACAGAAGTAAGATTTCACAATTCAAAGACTGGCCCTTTGTCTGCTCTCACCTTGCACTACTAACTTTCACCTTGCACAAAACAGACATTTAATAAAAGCTTTTTGAATGTAATTATCACTAAATTGTATTAAAGATGATTGTTGAGACTCAGAATAACTAAGTTAAATTCTACTCATTTTAATTGAATTTGAATTAGATTTTGGTATTTCAATTTATTGCTTGACATTAAACCTATCCAGCTACCCTGTCAAATCAGCTTAGCAACATACACTTGGTATCTGTCTGCTGGTGTTTTACATTTATTAGCCCATATAGAACTTATAAAGCAAATATATATTTCTAGATTAGTTCATTTGACTCTTGCAATTGACAATGGTATGCAAAGTCAAATATTTTTGTTCCATATTGTATTCATTTAGCCTGACCTATAGTCTCACGAATTAGTTAATATTCTTATAACATTATTTTCAAGTTACATTTCTTTGCTTTTTTTCCTATCATTTATCAGTATTTTAAATCCATTATAGTAGGGTCTCTAAATAGAACAAACAATAGAGATTTAACAATGCAACACTGTATATCCATCATCCCTTCTGTTTTTAATGAAAAGAGGGTGGTTCATTTCCTTCTCTTTTCTCTGGTGTCAAGATTGATAACTAAATCATGAAGATTTTAATTTGGATATTAATGTTTTAAGCCCACTTTATATTTTTGCTTTCCTAAGGAGAGTGGGAGAAGTGAGTCTAGGATGCTTATTGGAAGATAAAAATGTATCACTTTTGAGTTGGAGGTTGATATTTCAGTGTTGAGTATATACCACAATAACAAACTCAAATACTAAGAGGAAAATATTCAGCCAAAGTCTAATATTTTCTTGATCATAAGGGAAAATTAAGACATTTATGCAACTCTTCATTTTTTGAATTTTCATCAGTATTGACAACTCATAAAACTCATAGAATGCTCTAAATTTAAAGGATCTGCTATAAAATTGTGATGTGCATTACAGTCTTCTGGAATTGGGACCCAAGATAAAGATCCAACAATAGAATTCTATAGCATTGTTAAGACTGCAGAAGGATTTTGGCATGGACTAGAATCAAGACTGATATTGAACAACCCTCTTATCTGTCCCAGGAGCCACATGGAGATGTTATAAAGGAATCCAAATCTAATATCCATGTGGTTAGCAAAATGATCAGTTCAAGAAGATTATAAGATCTCTTTGCTCTCCTTTGCACCTATAAATTTTTGGCAGAACATAATTACTTTAAGAGTGAATGATGAGAATAGTAGCATTCATTTTTGTCCCCTATTAAGATTTTCTTTTTAAAATGTCTTCTTGAGTATGCCAACTTAAATATATATATATATATATATATATATATATATATATATATATATATATATATATATATATATATATATATATATATATATATATACTTGTAAGAAAGGTTATAGAGAAAGAGTAATAGTACTTCTTCCATTCTCTTAAGCAGATTTATTTCTTTCCATTAGAATCAAACTGCTTTTTAGTGGTCTTTTTATTTAGATTACACAATTTCTCTTTCCTCACAATAGCCATCTGACATAAGTTAAACAAAAAAGATCAAGGTTAAGTGACTTACCTAGATTCACCAAAATAATAAATACCAAAAGTGGGACTGAATCCAATTCTCCTTGCACCCATGTTTGGGACTCTGCACTGTTCCTCTATAAATTAGTAATATTATACACACTTTAAAAATAGGGAAACTCAGGCTCTGAGAGGATGTTACAAAATTTTCCTCAGTAAGAACAGAAAAAGGATTATTTAATTTCTTTCCATAGGATCAGAGGTGTTCCTTATTGCTTGTAGAGAAAGGGGATGGAGCCACGATTAAAATATGGGATCATATTTCCCCATATTTTAACCTAAGTTGACTACACTTGACTTCAGTGTCTTCCTGTCCAGCAGCAAATTTACATGGGTACAAATTTAATGTCTTAGGGTACAAACCTATATTTTGCTGTTTTCTATAATTCTGCTGTTGATTCCAAGGAGATTTCAAACTCTAGATATGTTTTTTAAAAGCATGCATCAAATTTTATTCAATCTTTCCTGTCTCTATTGTGCTGATGTTCCCCTGGAATGAAGGATCTCATTGCTCTGTTGTTATGTAGGAATCCTACATGAAGTCTCAAGACAATCTTTAGGACGCATGACAATCCCTTGTGGATATTATGTGCTTAAAAATATCTGTTAATTAAATTTCTGCACATGCCATGAAATAGACTGTAATATCCTTGAGGTCAAGGACAAGGTTGTTATTTGTCTTTGTATCCTTACTTCTGTGCGGTGTCATAAATATGTGTTTAGTATAATTTTATCAAAAAAGTTGAATTAAATAAAAAACAGGAATGATAATATATTATTTATCAATATCAAATTGATTTTGTGAGAGCTGTTAATAAAGATAATATTATGATCCTGACTTTCACTTTCAATGGAGTATTTTCTAAGGCTCTCTTTAATTTTACTATTATTTCCAGGATGGAGGCCAAGAAGAACAATGATATTTGCTAGTTGGGATGCTGAAGAATTTGGTCTCTTGGGATCTACTGAGTGGGCTGAGGTTAGTCAATACTGTGTTAGAATGAAATCATCATTCTTACAGAGTAGGTAGACTTTTTCTTTGTTATAGTTATCAACTTAGTATATACCAAGTTAATTCTTTGGCAAGCATGCCAAAGCAAAAAAAAAAGAAGAAGAAGAAGAAAGAAGGAAGAGAAGGAAGAAGGAAGAGAAGGAAGAAGAGAAGAAGGAGGAGAAGGAGGAAGAGAAGGAGGAGGAGGAGGAGAAGAAAGAGAAGGAGGAGGAGAAGGAGGAGGAGAAGGAAGAGAAGGAGGAGAAGGGGAAGAAGAAAAAGGAAGAGGAGGAGAAGTAGGAAAAGGAAAAAGAAGAAGAACAACAACAACAACAACCACCACCACCACAACAACAACTCCTTATCTTAAGGAGCTTACAATCTATTGGGAGTGGAAGGGAACAACATGTAGACAGAAAATTAAAATAAATTTTGGGAGAAAGTATACTTTAAATATTGCAAGAGTTGTGATAACAGTATGATAGGATTCCAAAAGATAGAGGTTAAGATTCAGAACCATATTGATTTCAGTGGAACTATAGGACATTCTATTTTTACACACTTCATAGTAGCAATCATACTATTGATTTGATCACTGAAGAAAGCTGTCCAGGTGATATGGTATAGGCATGTTTAATGACAGGTATGATTAAAGTTTCTGGTCTTGTTTGTCATTTAAGAAGGGATTGGAAGAGTTTTTGGTTTTTTGCTGATTATTGAGTAGTTAAACTGCTAACCATCCAATCTTCAATGAGGTGAACTCTGTTTCAAGACTCACTGAAATGGTGATTAGATAATATCCTCCAGGGAAGTGAGAGTAAAGAGTATCATCAGGGAGAGAATAGGCCAGAATGTAATATGGGAGGCAAAGAGACAGAAGCCATGAAGTCTGTAAGAGATGAACTGAAAATCTAGAAAAAAGAAGTTTGGGATCCAAAGAAGACCCAATAGACATGAATGGTTATGTGTCAGACAATTTTCCAAGAAAGTGGGTATGCAAAATAGGGCTGTGTTTGTGTAAAAGATATGTGCTCAGATTGATTCAGTTTGAGCATTGTAATCCATCACTCCCTTAAACACAAGTATTTGAAGTTCTCTTCAATATATATTTGACTTTTTTATGGTACTCCATGATTTTTATTGCTTTCTAGAAATAGAAATGATCTCATTCTTAAGCAAGGGAACATACACTTATTTAATTTAAACCTAAAACCCTATTAATTTTTTGGAGGAAAGGGAGATAAAGAGAACAAAAATAATGTTTATGTGAATTTTTTTCTTTTTTTTTCTAGGAAAATTCCAAAATACTTCTAGAACGTGGAGTGGCTTATATTAATGCAGATTCTTCTGTTGAAGGTGGATATTGTCTGCATTGAAAAAAGGATTAAATTATTTATAATTTTGTAATTTTTAAACAATTCTGCTCAACAACAATTCAGATAATTATGTGTAGAAGCAATTCAAAAGAGACAGGTTGCAATTCACTAAGCATATATTTATTGTTTCTGAGATAGGAAAGTTAAAAGCCATTCATTCAGGATATTTTTAGTTGATGTTTATGATATATTACACATATGTAATGGAGATATCAATCATGAAGTTAAACCTAAATAGAGAAGACTTAACTCTCTAGCCCAAATATCTATCATGATAGGAGACCTAACTTTGAAGCCAAATCTGATTTGTAAAGGAGAATTTTAAAGTTCAGAAGATATGATATAGAAAATGATATATTTCTACCTAGTGTAAATTCTTGATCATATTTTAAAAACTTAACACTTTTATAGTGCTATATAAATATTCTTTTGAAATATGAGTAGGAGTAAAAATGTTCTCTTGTTAACCTTTATGACTGTTAATTTTTGAAAATCTCAGAGGTTCCAAAAAATCAAAGTTGTAAATGATCCAAAGAGCAATGGAGAAGAGCATAGGGGGTTCAAAGAGATAGTAGCCTAGTTCCAAAAATGATCTGCATACAGTGAATATCTCTGAGCAAATGTATAATTGAAAAAGAAGGGGACTGGTCATTTACAAAGAGTGAGGCATAATAGATGCCTGCACTGGTAATCACAAAATATGATAAAATCTAAAGGAAAGCATTTAGTCCATTAGGCAGATAGATTCTTTGTTTAAAGATCTAAAGGAGAAGATGGATAAGAATTGTATAGTATTAAAAGGAATGACTGGGTTGCAATGAGGAGAATATACGTATCAAGGAAATTGTAGATCCATTGAGAAAATATTCAAGAAAAGTATTACAAAACTAGAAAAAAAAGTCTTATGTCTTATAGATATGGAAGTAAATATTAGAGTTGTTTTTAATGCTTTCATACTTAGCTTAACATTTATGTTGTTTCAGTGAGAAGTATATCATCTAATACTTATATAGGTCTTTAAAATTGCAAAGTATTTTCTGGACCTTGTCAATTGATCCTCATGATAACCCTATGATGGAGATACTAAAGTTATTATTCTTATTTTGTGGATAAGGAATGTGATGGTTATAGATAGTGACTTTTTTTCTCTTTCAAATTCACAATTACATTTAGAAACCTGATCTGATTTCTAGTTTTGTCCTTATAGGTTGCCACTGATGACTTCTCTTTATTCCAACTCTTTTCTCTTAGTCAGTTTTTCAATATATTTTTTCTTGTTTTTACATGAGAACTGAAATATCCATTAGTTCTATCTCAGTTCCATCACTTGTAACTTTATAATGTCAGGCAACTTACCTTATCTCTCAGTTGTTATCTATAAATTGGGAGAAATCATTCATAGACCCCCACCCTGATAATATGGTTGTGAGGAAACTACTTTGCAAACATAAAGACAAAGATTATTGGATAAGTGGACATTCACAAACATGAACAGATTAATAGATGGGGAGATAGACATTCAAGTAGAGAGGTAGATTGATAGACACTCCAGATAGACACTTTTAGATATGACATATGGACAGACACATATAAGGGAAAGTAGGAAGGGAATAGATACGTAGCACCTACTATGTGCCAAGTACTATGCTAACTGCTTTACAAATATGAACTTATTTGAAGCTCATAACAATCCTATAAAGTAAGTAATCCATTATTTTATTATCTCCATTTTGCAGTTGGAGAAACTGGATAGGATCAGAAGTTGTCAGAATTATTTCAAAATATGTAAATCTTGTAAATCTGCTCTAAAAGTCTTTAGTGCTTAGATACTGGAAAAGGAAAGACAAATTTTCTTATTTTTGCTTTGTTTTAAGATGTTATATACTTCTATCCTCACATTTCAGGAAACTACACTTTGAGAATCGATTGTACACCGCTAATGTATAGACTGGTATACAGCCTGACAAAAGAGGTAATTTTAAAATCCCTCTCCTACTTGTTCCTAGATATTTTGAAATGAATTTTTAGTTACAAAATTTTTGTTTTCTTAACATATTACATTACTATATATAGCCAATTTTATCGATTGTTTCAGAACATGTCATTTATTATGTTACCAAGTTTATCAAGAGATCGAAACTAATATAAGCCTAGAGAGAAAAATCATAAAAACTAATTTCAGTGTAAGAAAATTAAATCTGGTTACCCCAGGTATCTGTTTAAGGAACAAAAGGATAGCATAGAATGTGTGGTTAGCATCTCCATTTTCAGATTCCCTCATAGAACTCTCACCTTTAAATGGGTCTCTTTCTTTTCTAGTTTTCCCCTTGAACAGGAACAACATTTTATGCATGAGTGTTATCTCCTGAATCTGAGGGTTCGGGGAAAATACAGTTTCAATTAATGCTGAGAACTCCCCCAGTCAAGCAATCTTCCACTCCCTTTATTTTAGGCTATATTAAACTATACCAATTTCATATAGTACTTTTTTAAGATTTACAGAGTATTCTACATACATTATCTCACATAACATCACATAACCTTATAAGAATAAGTACTAAAATTAATGTTATACCCATTTTACAAATCAAGAAATTGAGTTTCAGGGAAGGTAACTGTTTTTTGATGGTCAATAGAGCTGTAATTTCTTGACATGATTTGAACTTGTATCTCTCCTAAAATTGGAGTCTAGCTTATTCTTTTGTTTTATTTGTACTTTCCTTTATATTAATTGCCAAGAAATACCTAAGACAAGATTCTAACCTGATTGGTCACTAGAGTCAAAGAGTCAGTAAACATGAAAGGCCTACTATATGTCAGGCCCTATACTAAGTGCTGTATATGCAAACAAAAATGTAAGGCAGTTCTTGTCCTTAAAGAACTCATAATGTAATGGAGAAAGACAGCACACAAACAGAAGCTGGAAAATAGGAAAGATGGAGAGAATTGAAGTCAAATCATAATGCAGGCCTTTAACTAGGGTGAGAAATTATTTCAGTTGAATTCAATTTATAAGATAGTAAATTACTTGGAATTGTGAAATCCAATACTTCATCTGAGTAAGAAATAATAAGGAGAATAAGAACACCCTGCTCAAAGAAAGTATGGGAGAAACTCCTAAATGTTGCTTCCTCTCTCTCCAGTCAAAGAGAATGAATGACCCTGAGACTGGGGTGAGGGGAAGAGGAATGAGTTTTATAGTTGATTATATCTTGAAGAATAATGAGTTTCTAGAGATCATGAAATCTAGATCAGCTATATCAAATTGAAATTACATCACTGTGAAATGATTATGATTTAAATGTATAGACATTTGTTCAGGAAATTCATCCAATATAATTTTATTAAGTAACTTTTTGTTATCCTAGATGCTCAGGGAGATATAAAATTGAGATAGTCTAGATAAGAAAAAACTCATATGGACCTTACAATTAATGGAAAACACAAATAAAAATAACTAAAAGATAAAAATTATCTGGTAAAGAAATCAAAATATTGCCAAAGTCCTCTCAGAAGACTGTATTTATTCATTTCAGAATAAGTCATATGAGGAGCTTCTTTCTAGTGGCAAAAAAATACAAAATTCCTCAGTTTCAAGTAGAAATTTCCATAAGCCTTTTTTTTAAGTTCCCAAGTAATTTTTATGATTAATGCTAAAGCTAAGTAATGTGGATATTTTTAGCACATTATACAAATTGATTTAAAAATTTTCATTGAAATTTCATCAGACTGATTTGATTTGAACTAAAATATAAGCATTTCCCCCTCTAATGAGCAATTATATGAAATAAATTTATTGTTAAACTTAAAGTTTGCACCCTGCCTGGAAAAAAAAAAACTAATTTTTATTTTTTTAATTAAATAGTATTTTATTTTTCCTATTAAGCATAGTTTTTAACATTCATTTTTATAATATTTTGAGTTCCAATTTTTTTCTCTTCCTCCCTTATTTCTGCCCTCCCCAAGACAGCAAGAAATCTGATGTAGATTATGCAAGTGTGATCATTTAAAACATATTTCTGTAATTGTCATGTTATAAAAGAAAAATCAGAATAGGAAGGAAAAACCACCCAAAAAAGCAAACAAAAAGGTGAAAATAGTATGTTTCAATCCATATTCAGTTTCCATATTTTCTTTTTGAATGTGGATAGCATTTTCCATAGTGTGTCTGTTGCAATTGTCTTGGATCACTGTATTGCCAAGAAGAGCAAAGTCTATTTTAGTTAGCAGAATTGAATTGGCACAGAAGAAACACAAGATGCATAAAGTTTGAGAATCCACCTCAAATATTCATAGGGACAATTTGTGTCCAGTCTGTGCAGAGCATCCTGAGCTTGTATTGGTATGATCAGACAGTCAGACACACTGACTTGACATAGCGATGTCATTTTGGTCATCTTTGAGAATGAAGGACAACATCCACTGGTTGTAAGTAAAGAACAGTTGGCAGTTAAACTATATTTTTTTCAACTCCATTAGGTTATGCTTATGTGACTAAATTTCAATTCAACAAGATGGAAGAAGGTAGAGTTTTTCCAATGGGTGAAGGTTGAACCAGAAATGTAATTGATTAAATTCTTACTGACCACAAGACTAGATTAATAATATGGACCAAATACCAAAGGGGACATAAGGACAGTATTAGGGGCTAGAACTAGCTACCTCTCAGAGAACTTACTATGTTTGAATTCGACATCATTATTATATAGAAACTGCTTTCTACAAAATTACCATCTCTTAATTTACAAATTAAATGACTTTTTCTCAGTTTTATTCTCTCTGATCTCTCTGGAGTCTTTTCATTATCAATCACTGTCTTTTCCATATTCTTTTGCTACCATGTTTCTAGAATGGCATTCTCTCCTGGTTCTCCTTCTACCTATCTGACTGCTACTTGCAGTCTCTTTTGCTAGACTCCCATTTAAGTCAAGCCCAGTAATAAGGGGTGTCCCACAGAATTCTGGCCTTCACCTTCTTCACTTTTTCATTCATATTAATTTTCCAGGTAATCTTATCACTTCCTATGGATTTAATTATCTTTACATTGATAATTCTCAATATCCATTCCTAAACTCTCTGTTGATCTCCAGTGTCATATCTCCAACTCCCTTTAATAAATCTCAACCTGAATGTCCAGCAGATACCTTAAATTCAACATGTTCAAAATTGATGTCATATCTGTCTCCTTGAAGTGTCCTCCTTTCCAAACTTCCCTATTATTATTGAAGACAATATATCCTCCTAGGTTTGGTACTACGCATGTCAACAAAGACTGTTACTTATGCTCCATATTTGTTTAGTTGCCAGGCCTACCAATTTTATCTTTACAGCATCTCTTGAAAAATCTTCCTTCTCGCCTTTGATATTGCTACTTATATCATCTTGGTGTACAGACCCGTATCACCTTATTTTTGGAATATTCCAAAACCTATTAATTGATTTTTCTGCCAAAAGTTTCTTCTCCTTCCAGACCATCATCCATTTAGCTTCCAAAGTGAGTTGCCCATAAATCTAGCTGTCATATACAACCCTATTTGATAAACTCTAGTAACTTTCTATCACCTACAGGTTCAAATATAAAATTCCTTATTTATTTTTCAAAGCCATAGTTCATAGCCCAACTACCCTCATCTCTCTAACCTTCTTGTACCTTAAACCTTGCCTATATGCTCTTCAATCCAGTGAAAATGACCTTCTTGCTGTTCTACCAGTTATATTCTCCTTATCTCCAGTCTGGCCTTTTTTTTTTTAATTGACAGCACCCTCCCATCCCATGCATGGAATACTTTTCTTCTTCATCTCTGCCCATGGCTTCAGGGATTCAAGCTGCAACTAAAATCCCATCTTCTGCAAGAAGCGTTTCCCAATCCCTCTTAATTCTAGTGATTTTCTTCTATTAATTCTGTCCTATGTATCCAGTATATAGATTGTTTGTGCATATTTGCATATGTCTCCATTGAACTTCAAGTTCCATAAGGGCAGAGACTGGTTAGGGATAGGAGTGGAGAAGTGGCTTATTTTTTTAATGCCCAGAACTTACACAGTGTCTGGCATGTAGTGATAAATATTAATTAGTATTTATTTGCTTACTGACTGACAGAATTTATCATTTCCCCTAGGGAAACAAAGGAATAGAGCTTCTGATTTGTGACTTTCATCATCACAGTTAGTGGAACACTTAACTTAGTTGGCATAGTTGATTCCTAAAGTCTCTTCCATTTAACAAATTCTTTTATCTAAGGAGGAAATGAAGTTTCTATAAGCAACATCCTTAAGGAGTAACCTAAACTCTAAAGTTGTTAAATGGCCTTCTGAAGATTCATTCTACCATTCTCAGTAGTTTAACCATTCACAAAGCTCCCAACTATCCACAAAAGAAAGGTTAATATTAAAAGTAGGTGAAACGAATGACCATTCAATGTAAGCAGACAAAATCACCAAATAGATGGCAATCCTTCAGGAACTTTTGTCAAAGTTTATCTGCCCCCAAATATTAGGATTATCACATGTCACCATGCCCAAAATTGTACCATTATAGATTTGATTCTTTGGCCTCAGAAGGATTTTCAATCTTTAAAAGTTCCTCATTAATATGCAAATTATTCTGATGAGTTAACAATTCAAATCCTAAATTCAAGTAGGCTGTGCTACTTTGTAAATTTCATCTATGAAATAATGATACTTTCATAGTTGATGTGAAGAAAGGAAGATAATCTATATAAAAATGTTCTGGAAAAGCCAAAGCACTACAGAATCTAAGCATTATGACATTTTATTAGAAATTACAATATTATTAGAAACATGGGCATGTTTCTTATTTATTTATTTATTTTTGTAGATTCGAAGCCCTGATGAGGGTTTTGAAGACAAATCTCTATATGAGAGCTGGAAGGAGAAAAATCCTTCAACAGAATTCAGTGGCCTACCCAAGTAAGTGAACAAATAATTCACTTTAATTTAACAAAGATTTATCATGTGTCTATCATGTGCTAGCTGTTGAGGTGCAAAACAAACAAACAAACAAGACTTAAAGATCATTGACAGGTTATATTCAAACATCTAACCCAAAGGAAAAAATACAAAGTACATATAAACTTCAGCCTCCTGTAATAAATTCATATGCTGATTGGGAAGCAAGATGGCACAGGCTATTAGAGTACTGGGATTGAAGTCAAGAAGATTTGATTTAAAATTTGACTTAAGACACTTAATTGCTGGGTAACCCTGAGCAAGTCACAGAAGTTGTTTGCCTTAGTTTCTTCATAAGCAAAATGGGGGTGATAATAACATTTGTATCCCAGAGTTGTTGTAAAGATAAAATGAGATCCTTTATGTAAATCACTCAGCATTTGGCACATAATAAGGATTATATAAATGCTAGCTGTTATCATTATTATTATAATTTGTTGCAACTTAAAGAGTTATTTTTTTCCTTTTTGTGGGTAACATTGTTCAAATTGTTTTCTCTTGCATCTTGATATCTGAAAAAAATATAAAGGGGCTTACTAGACCACACTTCAAAGTGCAATATCTGTGTATTTTAATGTAGTTATTTATTGTTTGTATATACACACATACATATATGTATGTATAATGTTACAAATATCAAAAAGTATTCAAGTTAATTTAACTATATCTTTTCTATCTGATGACTTCACTTTCCATCAATGAACACAAAAAAGAATAGCAAAAACTATGTTGAAAAATATGAGGAGCAAAAATGAGAGAAGCCAAATATAGATAGTAATATCATATTCAGCTGGTATGCCAGGTAAACATTTGGAAGTTTAATGTGGGTCTGCCAGGTGTGAATGATAAAAGGGTTCCTCTGCCCAACCCCTACTTCAGAGAATGCATATATATCTTATGATGTTCTTCTTTTGACAATGATGACTCATGGGGTTTCAAATGGATGGTTTTGAAAAGTCTTTTAGTTGACTAAACTTCTTCTTGACAGATTTGAAACATGATGACCATGTCTCTTGATTTAGAGAACTGATGTAGAAGAGAGAACCCTTATTGTATCATCTTTTCCTTTGCAGGGGACTTTGTGAGATCTTAAAAGGCAGCTAGTATCTTTTTTGTATCATGTGCTCAAATAACAAGATAACAGAACAATAATTATGTTATCAGCAGCAACAGAAGAATACAATTTTTAAAAAATAGAAAAAGAGACCAACAAAAATAAAAAGCGTGTTGGTGTTGTTTAGTCTATGTGTGGGAGAAGGAAAATGCATGCTGAATAATGAGTTACAAAGAAACTGTATCTCAGTGATATTTGACTAGGATACACTAGTTGTATTCAGCATAAGTTACTGGTTTCTTTTCTAATTGTTTTGCAATTCTTTATTGATTACTATTTGTCGGTGTTGTCTTACTCTTTGAATCAGGCTACATACCTGATTCATGCTTGTACTCTGGGTACCATTTTTTTCTCCCCTTTTCTGGGATAACCCCGTAGATTTCAATTATATAACTATTTTTATAATTAAGAACAAAATTAAATAACAACTTTCAGTGTAGTAGCATGGTTGAGAACATGAGGCTATGAATGTGAGAACTAGAAAGCAACTTCTCCTATTGAGGAGTCAAGCAGCCTCAATAGCCATGAACCAAGGGTAATAGTAGAAAACAAATTAAGGATGGAAACTAAAACAGGTTGTCATATATAAAAATTCCAGCTTAGTTTTATCTAAATAGTCATACTGCTAGACTCAGAAGTCCTATATCTCTATATAATGACCACTTTATTTTTTGTGACTTTTTTAAAATAGCTATTTATTTTTCCAAATACAACAGTTAATTTTACTTTGCAAACTTTGCAAAACCTTGTGTTGCAGAATTGTCTCCCTCACTCTCAGACAGCAAGTAATTCAGAATTGGATTAATATATGTAATTCTCTAAACATATTTTGTTATTTGTCATGCAGTGCAAGAAAAATCAAATCTAAAGGGAAAAATAATAAAGACAAGAAAAAAAACAAACAAACAAGAACAACATAATGTGGAAATACTGTTTTGTCCACACTCATTCTTCACAGTTCTCTCTATATATTTTCCATCACAAGTCTATTGGAATTGCCTTGAATCACCTCATTGTTGAAAGGAATAAAGTCCATCACAAGTTATCATCACATAATTTTATTGTTGTTGGGAACAATGTTTTTTTGGTTCTGCTCACTTGACTTAGCATCACTTGAGAGTATAGGATAAATGGACTTTTCCTTAAAATAATCAGTAGCATTTATTTAAAATGATCAGTAAGCATCATATGCAATGGGGACAAACTGCAACCATTCCCAATAAGATCAGGAGTGAAACAAGGTTGCCCACTATCTCCGTTACTATTCAGTATTGTATTAAAAATGCTAGCTGTGGCAATAAGAGTTGAGAAAGAGATTATAGGATTTAGAGTAAGTAATGAGGAAATCAAATTATCACTCTTTGCTGATGATATGATGGTATACATAGAGAATACCAGAAATTCTACTAAAAAGTTATTAGAAATAATCCACACCTTTAGCAAAGTTGCAGGATACAAAATAAACCCACATAAATCATCAGCATTCTTATATATCACTAACAAAATCCAACAGAGTTACAAAGATAAATTCCATTTAAAGTAACTACTGACAATATAAAATACTTAGGAATCTATCTGCCAAGGGAAAATCAGAAACTTTATGAGCAAAACTACAAAACACTTTCCACACAAATTAAGTCTGATCTAACCAATTGGAAAAATATTAAATGCTCTTGGATAAGACAAGCAAATATAATAAAGATGACAATACTACGTAAACTAATCTATTTATTTAGTGCTATACCAATCAGACTCCCAAAAAACTATTTTAATGACCTAGAAAAATAACACCAAAGTTCATATGGAAAAACAAAAGGTTAAGAATTTCAAGGGAATTAATGAAAAAAAATCAAATGAAGGTGGCCTAGCTGTACCAGATCTAAAATTATATTATAAAGCAGCAGTTACCAATTATATTATAAAGCATTTGGTATTGGCTAAGAAATATATTAGTTGTTCAGTGGAATAGGTTAGGTTCAAAGGACAAAACAGCCAATAACTTTAATACTCCAGTGTTTGACAAATCCAAAGATCCCAGCTTTTGGGATAAGAACTCACTGTTTGACAAAAATTACAGGGAAAATTGGAAACTAGTATGGCAGAAACTAGGCATTGACCCACATTTAATATTACACCAAGATAAGGTCAAAATGGATTCATGACCTAGGCATAAAGAATGAGATTATAAATAAATTAGAGGAACACAGGATAATTTACCTCTCAGACCTGTGGAAGAGGAAGGAATTTATGACCAAAAAAGAACTAGAGATCATTATTGATCACAAAATAGAAAATTTTGATTATATCAAATTGTAAAGTGTTTGTACAACAAAAGTAATGTAGACAAGATTAGGAGGGAATCAATAAACTGGGAAAACATTTTTACAGTCAAAGGTTCTGATAAAGGCCTCATTTCCAAAATATATAGATAATTGGCTCTAATGTATAAGAAATTAAGTCATTCTCCAATTGATAAATGGTCAAAGGATATGAACAGATAATTCTCAAAGAAATTGAAACTATTACAGCCATAGGAAAAGATGCTCCAAGTCATTATTAATCAGAGAAATGCAAATTAAGACAACTCTGAGATACCACTACATACCTGTCAGACTGGTTAGAATGACAGGGAAAGATAATGCCGAATGCTGGAGGGAATGTGGCAAAACAGGAACACTAATACATTGTTAGTGGAATTGTGAATACAACCAACCATTCTGGAGAGCAATTTGGAATAATGTTCAAAAAGTTATCAAACTCCATATCCTTTGAAACAGCAGTGTTTCTACTGGGCTTATATCCCAAAGAGATCTTAAAGGAGGGAAAGGGACCTGTTGCAAGAATGTTTGTGACAGGTCTCTTTGTATTGGCCAGAAACTGGAAACTGAGTAGATGCCCATCAATTGGAGAATAGCTGAATAAATTGTAGTATATGAATATTGTGGGATATTATTATTCGGTAAGAAATAACCAACAGGATGATTTCAGAAAGGCGTGGAGAGACTTACATGAATTGATGCTGAGTGAAATGAGCAGGACCAGGAAATCATTATGTACTTCAACAACAATATGATGATCAATTCTGATGGACCTGGCCATCTTCAGCAATGAGATGAAGCAAATCAGTTCCAATGGAGCAGTAATGAACTGAACCAGCTACACCCAGCAAAAGAACTCTGGGAGATGACTAAAAACCATTACATAGAATTTCCAGTCCCTGTATTTTTGCCCGTTTGCATTTTTTATTTCCTTCACAGGCTAATTGTTCACTATTTCAGAGTCCTATTCTTTTTGTACAGCAAAATAATGGTTTGGGCATGTATACTTATTTTGTATTTAATTTATACTTTAACATATTTAACATGTATTGGTCATCCTGCCACTTAGGGGAGGGAGTGGGGGGAAGGAGAGTAAAAATTGGACCAATGGTTTGACAATTGTCAATGCTGTAAAATTACCCATGCATATAACTTGTAAATAAAAAAGCTATTAAAAAAAACAAATTTTAAAATGTTTTTCTTTTTATCATTTCAAGGATTAACAAACTGGGATCTGGCAATGATTTTGAAGTCTTTTTCCATAGACTTGGCATTCCTTCAGGCAGAGCTCGTTATACTAAAAATTGGGTAAGTTTGAATCCCCCAATGACTTTTAATTCCCTCCCTGCATTTTCTACCAAACATGATCATTCTAAACAATCTAGCTAAAATTTGTTCTGTTAATCTGACACCTCGCAAAATATTCATTTAGAATTTTTTTTTAATTTATTTTAGAATAAAATTCCCATACACCATCTTGGAAGATTTTCTTCTCTTCCTTCCACTTGTGATCAGAGCTCATAATGAAAATAGTGATATGTAGTAAGATTTTTGAGGGGAAAAACAGTTTCAATTTTCTCTTTATATCCTCTTAGCCTAGAAAAGTATTTTCCATAGAATAGATCATATATATATATATATATATATAATATATAATTTATAGTTGGTCTATGCTTTAAAGAAGATAATAATAATCTGTAATATAAACTTTATTATAAGACTAAAATGAAGTAAATAAATTTTAAACTGCCATATAAACTATTATCATTGTCACTAACAGTTATGTCAAATGTGATTCATTAGCAATAATATAATAATTTTCCTAGCTATAAGAATCTTAAAGGAGGAAGGATCTGGGACAATTTAACTTAAACCAGAAAAATTAAAGCCCAAACATATTGTCATTTCTCCAAGATTACACAACTAGTCAAAGGAAAAATCACTTCTGAAACCCAATTCTGCCAACTGCTTGCCCTGTTTTCCATTAATAACAACCTAATGAAATTTCAAAAATCATTTTTGTACCATAAAACCTTAGATCTGTTTGCTCTCTGCAGAAACAACATCCCATTATGTGTTGTGATCTTTTAGTTTGTAATCAGTCTAATATTATTAATATTTACATCAATGAAAATGTTATATTAGGTAGTGCTTTATCACATTTTTTCAATATGTTATTATTTTCAATTTAATTTCAATTCAACAAGAATTTTTAAGCACATACAAGGAGAAAAATGAAACATTTTAAGCTTGCAAAGAGTAAGAGTAATTTTTGATGATTATTGAGAAAACACTGAGGAGAGGTGGGGGTAGAGGGAAGAAAGGGATAAGCAAAGAGAACATGTTTGAGGAGGACTTGAGATGAAACCTAAGAAAAACAAGGATTGAAAGACAGAGGAGAAGAGTTTTTTTCAGCTATTGGCCAAGAAATTTCATTAGATACTTTTTTGCTGTTCAGCTCCATATTATTTTATTGGGTGTTGTGTTTCAAAGACTGAGAATTTTTTTTTCTTACATTTGTAGAAAACAGACAGATACAGCAGCTATCCAGTATATCACAGTGTCTATGAAACTTATGAAATAGTGGAAAAATTTTATGACCCCACTTTTAAGAATCACCTCATAGTGGCTCAGGTCCGAGGAGGCATCCTTTTTGAATTGGCTGACTCCATCGTTCTCCCTCTGGATTGTCAAGACTATGCCAAAGTTTTACAAAAATATGTTAACAGCATTTATGAACTGGCTCAGAAACATCCAGAAGAATTGCAAGAATACAGTGTATCTTTTGGTATGTGATAAAACATTCTTTTTTCTGGAATTTGTTATCCTAGGATCTTAGAGCTAAAGCTAGAAGGGGACTATTAATGACCATGGTCATTGTGCAAAAACTTACCGGGAAATACTAATCATAGAGTATATAATTGTAGCATTTCTTATACAGTAGTCACTTTTTATTCCTTTTACTTATCAATAGAAATGTATTGTTCTCTTCATTCAGGATTTTTTACTGTAGCCTATAAACTCCAAGAAGATAGAGACTACATTTTTATGATTCTTTCTGTACAGCACTTGGCCAGAATGTCATGGATAATTAGACTTTTAATGATTAGATGCTCTTTATTGCAGACCCACTTTTCTCAGCAGTGAAGAATTTCACAGAAACAACTACTAACTTCAGCAAGAGACTGCAAGATTTGGACACAAACAAGTGAGTAGAACATGAACATATTCTAAGCACAGGTAATTGTATGAGTGACATGAACATATACTAGGCATAGTTAAATAGTAGAGATCCAGTCTGGCACACTGAATACACACTTGTCTTAATAAAATAAAAGACACCATGGGTTATAAATCATTTAGCTTCTCATTGTTCCAAACAACTAAGAGTATATATAGGTTAAATAAAACTGTGATTCTATATTATATAATGAATATTAGGGGGAGTTGGAATACTGGGAATTTTCAACATCAAGTAAATCACAAAAGGAATAAGTAGAAATACTCTCTTATATTATTCAGATACTCAAATAATTCCGTGATCTCATCAATTCAGAATAGATCTTTAATAATGTAAGGGCAGTGCTGTTAATTTGTTTAACATTTATAGGGGGAAAAAAGTACATACATCACATTTAAAACTTAATCTGAATTGTTAGTATTTTCCACAACATTTTCTTAAAGCCTAGACCATCAACAAAATAATAATTCAATCTGTATTTTTTTAAAGCATTTGCCAGTTTCCAAGGTATAAATGCGCACACTGAAAATTTAAGAAGCTGGTCCAAATTTGTTCTAACATACCCCTGAATCCCCTTTGCCTGTCCCATCCCTTCTGATTCTTGCCCTAGTTCTTCCAAAAGTTTGCAACAGGGGATCCCTCAGATATGCTAATGACTTCTTGTCTTTCTTCCAATATCAAGAGGATGCCAGATGAGTACTCTGGCTATGTCCCTGTCATCCTTCCCTATTAGCCATTTAACGCACTTGTGTTATCAATGTTAAAATAGTCTTTGGGTATCAGTGCCTATTTAGCAAACAAACAATAAGACTTACTAAGTATCTATTCTGTGCCAGTCTTTGTAGTGACAATACAAAAAGCAAAGCAAAGTAGCTGCTGCCCTGAAAGAGCTCACTTAACCAAAAACGTTTGACTTCCTAGTCTTTCCTCATGGTACATATTTATATGACATTTCTGGGCCTCAATTTTATCATTTGCGAAATAAGGATATTTGGCCTGCATGACTTTTAAGGCCCCTTCTGTCTCTTCATTCTGACTATGGTTCTAATTTTATACTCTCCTTAGCCCATGACCACCAAGCTTACTACCTACTCCCCCTCATTGCCTTCTGTTTGCATTATTTTATAGATGCAGAAACTGACATCAGTGGAAACTGTATGATATGCTCAAGGATTACAGAACTAGATTTTTGAATTTGGGCTCCTTGACTCCAAATGCAGCATTCTTTTTGCTGTACTATAGAGTAAAACTTACTGAAGTATGGGTCCCATATGGGGTCACTGAATGTAGGGGTCATGAAAAATTTGGCAATGGTAAAAGGTTTCTGAATGCAAAGACAAAAAAATTGATTCAAAATGAAATGCATAATGAATTTGAAGTGTTTACAGAAACATGTGATAGCCATGGTGCATCACAGTACTTCACTGCAGCCTTGGTTCTGAACACATATTTTACACCATGCATGTATGAACACTTCCAGAAACAACTCAGCTCAGATTCAAGATGGGGTCATGAAAAATTTCCTAGGTGAAATGGAATCATAATTAGAAAAAGGTTAAGAAATCCTGCTGTTGAAGACATATTTCATTTGCTCATTGTGAAAATAATTTGTCCGAAGAAAATTCCTTTCAAATATCAAAGTTAGGGCATTGATAGGTCCTCTTTGAGACTTTAGACTATATTTGGTTCATATATTAATTATTAGTTATGTCATTCACACCATAATACTCTTCTTGATGGTCTATCTCCTACTTTCAGCCTCCAAGAGAGATTTATAGATAAGGTTTCAATTTCTGATGTGGAATTTAAGCATATACATTTACATGGCTTAGATGTAATTTTCACTTAAAGTAGCCAAATATTTACAATTCTCTATTTCGTAGTGCTTGGGGTGACTTTACTTCAAAGTGTATGACTGAAGAACACAGGATTTAGAGTCAGAAGACCTCTCTTTGAATTCTTTATCTTTTATGTATGATAAAATCCAGAACAGGTCCACTGGGTTTCCCATAGTATTGATATCCAAGAGAATACAATTCCTCCCCATGGTAACATAGAGGCACTACTATCTTTGCATTTGTTAGGGATAACTGTCCTGCAACTTTGTCATCTTCCACTGGCTTCTCTTACTTCTTCTTAGTGCCAGCATCCCCTTACAAAAAGAGCCCTTTTCTGGGAATCCACTTACTTAATTATAACCACTGGAAACCATAGACATTCCTTGGAGGAATAGGCTACTCCTTTTCCGTGTTCTAATACACCTGCACTTTGACCGGCTAATTGTCTATTTTCAAATATACTCTTTCACTGTTGCTGTTCCTGCTCACTCTGCCATGTTCTTCTCCATTAATATCCTTCTTCCCTGGAAAACCTTGGGCCCACTCTTTGAGTGAAACAGATTCCTTCAACATCTAGCTCTACCCTTATCTAAATCATTAAACCTGTCTCAGCCCCAATTTCATCCTCTATAAAATGAAGGGATTTGACTTGATGATATCCAGAATCCCTTTATGTTCTAAACACTATTATTCTATTCTTTAAATTCATTAGTCTGTGATATATCCATTTCTTGGGATTTTATATACAGTCTATTGGCCTAATCAGTGAACCTTTTCAGACAACTACAGCATCAGATGAGAGACAAAATATCTGATTTTCTATTTGTCCTGAGAATTCTTTTGGCTTTTTGAGATATACTAGAACCTAAGTTCTAATGACCTTGGCCTTTAAGAACTGAAAGTTACCTTGTACCATGACAAGGCAAGGGAAGAAGAGCTAGATTTTAGAAGCCACATTTGCTTTGCTTCTATTGTGAACATAAAGCTACCTGTCTCAAAATGTTTATTTTCAAATATGCTGAAACATGTTTCCTTATCTTTTTTAGCCCAATTTCAGTGAGAATTATCAATGATCAGCTAATGTTCTTAGAAAGATCCTTTATTGATCCTCTTGGATTGCCTGGAAGCCCATTTTATAGGTAAGAAGGGGAAAAAAAGTCTAATACAGCTTATATATATATATATGTATATATTTTCAAATGTAAGCCTTTGGAAAAAGTTTCAGAGGATAATAACTGAGAATGAAATAAGAATTTTTTTAAATTATTACACATTTTTCTGGTGATTACTCTTTGGCAATAATATTCCTTAGAGGTAATATGAATTTACAGTTTCATTTTTAATGCTTTCAAAATAATGTACATCTAGAGACAGTTATAATAAGTGTTAGAAGTGGCTTTCCCAATGTCAAAGTTCTAGAATTTAATCAGGCAATTCTCATTTCTTCATTAGGACCAGATGTTTGTGCCTTCTGAGGAATACATAGAATACCATATGCATAATTGTTAAGAAACTCATCAATTAACAAAAGAATAACAACTTTTGATTTTGGAGTGTGGGAAATTTGAGGTTTTTTGTTTGTTTTGGAGCATTATTTTAATGCTCATTAAAGAATAGGCTAAAGGAACTGGGAGGGTTTAGCTTATGGAAATAAGATAACAATAACAAAATAAAATGGCATAAATACACATTAACTGTTTATTATATATGGACCCTTGTGCTAGGCTTCAGAGGAAGCATAAACTTTAAATAGTTGGATAAGGCAAAATTACAGAAAAAGATACGCATAATACCTAATGCACAATGAGGGAATTCAAGAAATGGCAAACATAGTCTCGTATAAAGTCTGAGGGGGAAGATTATTACCAAATGGGAGAAATCAGGGAAGACTTCATTGAGGATTTGCAAAAAAGAAATGAGGCTTCTTTTTAAACTGGGAGGCAGAACTGTGCACAATGAGTTGAAATATTCAAAAGAAGAATAAAAAAATTAGTTTCTTATCACTTGGCCTTTAAGCAGAAGCTGAATAACCACTGACAGGGATATTGTAGAATTGAGGGGAAGATAAATGAAGTAGATAGCCTCTTAGATCCCTTCTCAGTTCTGAGATCAAAAGAGTCTTTAATGTATCATTTGCTTTCTAGCAATTTGGAGATCAACCAAGCTCACTTGGTTAGACGATCATACCAATCCAAACCAAAGTTGCAGATTTAATGAGTCTGTGAACTAACATTTATTAAGTATTTTGCTCTTGTTGCTCTTACCTGTGAGTAATACAAAGAAAGAAAAAGCACAACCAAATCAAGAGATACCATTCTCAAGAAACTCCGAATCTAATGTGGGAGATAAAATGCAAAGTGCTATGTACAAAAAGAAAATATAGATAGCAAGGTATAGAAATATAAACATAGAGGGAGGGAGAAAGAGATGGGGGAGAAGGAAGGGAGAGACAGAGACAGACAGATACTGAATGTCTATCTATAAAATCACAAAAAGGATAAATTCACAGAAGAGAAAAAATGCCACAAAACTATTATCCTTAGCTTATATAACTTTTTCATCTATTCAAGCTATTGGTCACAAGCAGGTTTTATTGAGGAATGATGAATATGTAGTTTAGACAAATCACTCTCCACTATTGCATCATAGGATTTAGAGATCTAGTGAATATTAGGGCTCAATTAATCCAACTTTTTAATTTTTCTGATGATAGAACAGACTTGGATATGATGAGTTACTTAGAGTAACACAAAGAACAAGAAGTAGAACTACAAATCAAACCTGTGTTCTGAGAGATGCAGAATCAGCAATACGAGTTCAAATCTTGATTCAGACACTTGGGCAAATCAATTAGTATCCATCAGCCTCACTTTCCTCATCTATTCATCAAGAGAATTGGACTCAGTAGCATCTGAGGTCCTTTCTACCTCTATGTCTTCCTTCTACTGGATCCACTATAACACACAACTTAAATATCATTTCATAGACTATAGAATTTGAAAGGAATTCATAAATATCCTAGAGTTCAACCCTCTCAAATGTAAAGCTCAAAGCCCATGGTCTCCTAGCATGATAATTTGATAGAATCATCTAAAAGGACTGGGATTTACCTCTCCCTCTTCCCACAACCAAAGAATAGTGAATACTATAGTCAGTGTTCATTTTCAAATGAGAGCTTAAATTTTTTATTGAACAGATATTCATAAAATTGTATTTTACCAACAGGCATATCATCTTTGCTCCAAGTAGTCATAACAAATATGCTGGGGAGGCATTCCCAGGAATTTATGATGCTCTCTTTGATATTGAAAACAAAAAAAATCCTTCAAAGGCTTGGGCGGAAGTCAAGAAGCAGATTTCTGTTGCAGCCTTCACAGTGCAAGCTGCAGCAGGTACTTTGAAGTAAGTCGCGTAAAATCCAGAGCAAGGGATCACTTGTGAAAACTGAACATCTTTTAGAAAGTATCCAATAGCAAAATAGATGACCATCCTTGGTAAAGGCCTCTACAAAATGATTTTTGAAGGTAGAGGAATATTATTGTGATATAAGAAATGATATAAGAAATATAAGAAACTGAACCATGAGAAAATTTGTATGAAATGATGCAGAGTGGAACAAGACAAACCAGAAGAATGGTACCCACAATGCTTGCAATAATCTAAATGAAAAGAATACTAAATGGAAATCAAATTCTGAGTAATTGTAATGAGTACTCTTGGTTCCAAAAAATAGGAAATGAAACATAGCTTTCTTCTGACAGGTAGGAATAGAAAAGGAAAATATAGGGCCAGAATACTGAATTTTCTACCAAATATAAACTGACTGTTTTTATTTAACTATTTTCTTTAAGAGGAAGGTTCAATAATGAGCAGGGAAGCTAATATCAGAAATGATATTTACATAAAAAATAAAAGGTATTAATGACATTTTTAAAAGATGGGGGTTCAGTAATGTTTGGTGGAAGAGAGACAAGGGAGCTTATATCTGGAAATGATAGTCATGCAAAAATATGAATTTAATATATCAATAAAACTAACTTCTTTTTTAAATAAAAAGGTGCTGTAGTTTACCCTAATATGGTTAGAGTGAACTCATTTCTGTGAAAACTCAGTGGACTCTTTTATTGATAGTTTCCCATTTTAAGGGGCTCAAAGGATGTATGTAATTTATGCTTATTCCATTATTGTTTAAGAGCATTTGAAAATTAATCTCAATTTTAATATATAATTTGAGGAACATCCAGAAAGAGAAGATTAACCTACCACAGAATATTTTGGTAAATCACATTTTCTGATTAATAAATAATAATTAAAATACAAAGATACATGTAAAAAGCTTGGCATAATGGCTGAAGGGCTAGCCTTGGAATTAGAAAACCTTCTGAAATACTTAACTACTTAATGTTCTTGGCACCTTTCTCAGATCATAAATTGCAGAAAGTTGCTCATCTGCATCTGTGGAAAGAATTGTCCACAAATACCAGGAGGTCTATATAGTCATAAAATTACAAGTCTAGACTCCTTTCCCTTCTTCTCCCCTTCATCCAAAATACACATAATACAAATACTATGCTGTTATGGTAGAGAATGGAAGGAATTGGGAGCAAGGATACCTAAGCCTTAGTCTTAAGCTCTGCAAAAAACTAACTCTGTGATCTTGGACAACTGATTTATTCTCTTCCTCCTTTTCTATTCTATAAAATGATCTGTAAAGTCCCTATGAGCTTATAGTCCACTAACACCTCCTGTTATTTTGGAGTTTTTTAGCCATGTTTCATCCATATTATAATTGTAATCTTTATTTATCTAGCTAGGCTCGTCCTGATAGGATGCACATATATCTCATCAGTCAACCTGTCTAGAATTCCTGTCCTGCATGGTAGGACATGCAAATCTTCACCTAATAACCAACTCAGTCACTTGTATCAAAGGATGATTTTACTGAGGCAGTTCAGTGCATTTTTAAGAACTCTGGACTTGAACTTATGAAAAGTTCCTACCCCTGTCATTTATTAGCTATGTGATGAGTGGCAAATCATTTAATCTCTCTGTCTCAGTTTCCTCAACTTTGAATGGATATGATACTTTAAGTGTCTACCCTACAGGGTTGTCTTGAGGCTAAAATTTAGTAATGTATGTAAAACACTTTACATCCTTTAAAGTGCTTATATAAAGATCAATCATCATCATCATCTTCATCATTTTTGTTATGTTGCCTAGAAGATAATTTTATCTTCATTTCATGTCTCAAGAGTAGACAGTTTCCTTCCTATATTCACAGCTCTTAACATAAGGATAAGATTGTTTTAACCCAAAATTCTTTCTTACTAATCCCCTATGGTTCAAATCCATTCATCTCAGTTTAAATTCATCCTCCATATCTAATAACATTAATCCTTTTCCAATGCCCTTCTCATGCTAGTGTTCTGGAGCAATCCAAGAATAGCTTTTTTATTGGGTATCAAATCCACACTGTTGTCACTGGGACCAAGAAGCATCTGCTCAAGATTCCTATAGACTTCTTTGGTTAAATTGTGAAACTACTGGCTGAACTGCAACTGAGCCTTATAGATCACTACTGAGATGCAGTGAGAGGTTCTTACTCAGGTTAGTCCTTTGGTGTTATCATCAAAATGTTGCACTAAAAGAACCTTGGGTTAGATTTCTTGCTGCAGTTCTTATGCCTTTTAAGTCCCACCACTCTATAGATAATATAATGGATATAATGCTAAACTTGGAATTAGGAAGACCTGAGTTCAAATCATAATGATTATTAATGGTGTGATATTAATCAAGTCATTTATCTTCTCAGTGTTTCACTTTCCTCACCTGAACAATAGAGATAATAATAGCACCTTCATCAGAGAATTGTTGTGAGAATGAAGTGAGATAATAAATGTAAAGTGTTCTAAAGTGTTATATAAATATAACGCATTGTTTCTGTATTTTTTGTTATGTTGTATAATAAAATCAGATTAAAATCTTGTTGAAAACTTATTCAAAAAGTACTGTTCTATATAAGGGATAAGCCACTTCAAGAAAATAATATCAGAAAATGTATCAAAAGTAATTTTCCAACAATCCCACATAGAGAGAAAACAAGGATAATAGAAGGGTAATCCTCTTCATTCTTGACTGAACTTGGGGCTCCCTCTTTTAGGTTCATTTCACAGAGTTGTGGGTTGGGTTGCTGGGTTGTATACTTTAGTTGTTAAAGGCAGGAAGAATGTGCGAGGAAGTATATGTGTATGTGGGTGGGTGCGTGGAGGATAGAATCCACAGGTCCAGCACAACTTCATCAAAACGTTTAAAGAAAGGCAAAATTATGAAACAGTTAAAGTACCTTACCTCCTGAACCAGTGGGGAGGGATATCCTGCTGATGTCAGAAAATAGGAAGGAAAGAAGCAGTGATCCATTCTTCAACATCAGTTTTGGGAAAGCAGATCAAGAACGAATCAGAATTTAGCAATGCATAAAATAATGATTTTTTTTTACCTTGCAACTCATACTACAGACTCAAAATCTAAAATGAAATGCCTAAGAGCAGGAGCCTTGGAAAGAAAAAGAAAAGAATGAAATATATAACATGTATTGCCTAAAGATGGAATGGAGTATGATGTTTAGGTAACTGGCAAAAAAAGAGGAGGAAGAGGCTTCCCAGCAGTTCCAAATTCCCTCTCATTCCTATTAGTAAACTGAAAAATGCTTGGGTTCCAACCATCTTCACTTTTCTACTGGAAAGTCCACTGGAGAAAGTAAAAGAGTCTATTTTTTCCTGGAAGACAGCAAATTCTTCTTCAGGCAAGTCTGATTGGTCTCCCATGATTGATAATGCACGTGAGAAGATACTTGCTATTGGCTCATTCAAAATGCCCTGACCCTTACCAAATGGGAAAGATAAGCATAAAGCATGAAAGGTTTTAGTTGTGTTAGGAAGATGGAGACATATCCAGAGGACAGGAAACCTTCAAATGAGCCATATCAGGTTTAGATGGGTCCATGAATTTCATTCTGTCGTGTTTTGTTCTATTTTGAGCTATCACAGAGAGCAACACTGAAAAGAGTCAATAGTTGAGATGGCTATGTTAATTCCAGTGATAGAATGGCCAGCCAGCCAATCAACTTTCATTAGTGAACAATTAAGGAGAAAGTGGGCTTATTAATGAAGATAATAAGATAATGAAGATATGGGTTAATGATCTTCAACTCCTCCCATAAGAATATGGCTTAATAATGAGATTCAGCCACCTCCACTAATTTAGACAAGGAAATTCATCTCCACTCAGATGACTCTGGTTGATTTTCTCTTTCACAGATGGGTTACCTTAAACTCCAGTGGAGAGGGCATAGGCTCATTATGTTGTAGTCAAATTTCAGAGCTCCCAGGTCAAGCAGAAAATATTACAAACAACCAAAAAGATTCTACATTCTAGTATCATGGAGAAGATAACAGGATTTAGCAGCTTCTACATTAAAGGATCTGAGGGCTTGGAATATGATATTCTGGAGGGCAAAGTAGCTAGGATCACTTACCAGCAAAACTGAGCATAATCCTTTAGAGGAAAAAATGGATATTGAATGAAATAATGCACTTTCAAGCATTATTGATGAAAAAACCTGAGCTGAATAGCAAATTTAACTTTCAAATATAAAACTCAAGAGAAACATAAAAATAAAAACAGGAAAGGAAAAACATAAGGGGCTAAATAAGATTAAACTGTGTGTCTCCATGGAAAAACATACTTGTAACTTCTAAGAACTTTCTAATTATTAAGTCTGTTAGAAGGAGTATGGTTACTCAGAGGGCATAAGTGTGAGTTGAATATGGAGGGATGGTATCCAAAAAATATAAAATCAGGGGACAAGAAAGGATAGGAGAAATGGAAAGAGAAAGGTAGAATGGGCTAAATTATATCCCACAAAAGATTCGAGAAAAAACTTTTACAATAAAGGAGAAGAGGAGGGAAGTACGGGGCAATGTATGAACCTATTCTCATAAGAATTGGCTCAGAGATAATAACATAAATTTTCAATTTGGTATAGAATTGTATCTAACCCCAGAGGGAAGATAAGTTGGAAAGGTGATATAAGAATGGGATGGGAGAATGTGATAAAATGGAAAGTAGAATGGAGGAGAATATAGTCAGAAACAAAAAAATTCTGAGGAGGGAAAATATAAAAGATAGAACAGAATAAACAGGAAGGGATACAGGATAGAGGGAATATAGTTAGCAACTGAAAAAAAATTGAGGTGAGTTTCTCTAATAATGGCTATATTTTTCAAACAGAGAGAAAACTGGGTCACTTTTATATAAATAAGAGTCATTCCCAATGATAAATGATAAAAAAAAATGTTTTCAGATGAAGTAGTCAAACTATATATAGGCATATAGAAAAATGCTCTCGCTATTGATTGGAGAAATATAAAATAAAGCAATTCTCAGATTCATGCTTATTAGATTATTTAAGAAAATAGAAGAAAAATGACAAATAGTGGGGGAATGTGGGAAAAATGAGACATTAATGCATTATTGGAGTTGTGAATTGATTAGGCCATTCTGTACAATAATATGGAACTTTGTCCAAAGGGCTATAAAACCATGAATACCCTTTGACCTAACAATACAACTCACTACTAATTTGTATCCCAAAAGAGATTTTTTTAAAAAGGGATCTATATGTATGAAAATATTAAAAGAAGCTCTTCTATAAAGGCAAAGAATTAAAAATTGAGAGAAAGCTCATTGTTTGGGAAATAGCTGAACAAAAATGTGTTATGTAATTATGATGGAATACTATTTTGGTATAAGAAATGATGAGCAAGATGATTTCAGAAAAAAAAATTTTGATGAACTGATAAAAAATGAATGTGTAAAAAGTTTTAAGATGATCAGGTGTAAATGGCTTAGCTATTCTCAGCAACACAACATTCCAGGAGAACTCTAAAGTACTTATAGTGAGAAATATCCATGCTTAGAGATAGAAGTGATAGTATCTGAATTGAAGCAAACTTTTTTTTTCCCCTTCAGGGATTTTTTTTTTGAGGGAATCTATATTTTCTTTTACAACATGTCTATTATGGAAATATTTTGTATGACTACAAATGTATGATCTATATCAAATTGATTGTTTTCTCTCTTTTTAAATTTTTTTAAAATAACTTTTTATTGATAGAACGCATGCCAGGGTAATTTTTTACAGCATTATCCCTTGCATTCACTTCTGTTCCGATTTTTCCCCTCCCTCCCTCCCTCCACCCCCCTCCCCCAGATGGCAAGCAGTCCTTTACATGTTGAATAGATTACAGTATATCCTAGATACAATATATGTGTGCAGAACCGAACAGTTTTCTTATTGCACAGGGAGAATTGACTTCAGAAGGTAGAAATAACCCGGGAAGAAAAACAAAAATGCAAGCAGTTTATATTCATTTCCCAGTGTTCTTTCTTTGGGTATAGCTGCTTCTGTCCATCTTTGATCAATTAAAGCTCTCTTTATCGAAGAGATCCACTTCCATCAGAATACATCCTCAAACAATATTGTTGTTGAGGTATATAATGATCTCCTGGTTCTGCTCATTTCACTTAGCATCAGTTCATGTAAATCTCGCCAGTCCTCTCTGTATTCATCCTGCTGGTCATTCCTTACAGAACAATAATATTCCATAACATTCATATACCACAATTTACTTAACCATTCTCCAATTGATGGGCATCCTTTCATTTTCCAGCTTCTAGCTATTACAAACAGGGCTGCCACAAACATTTTGACACATAGAGGTCCCTTTCCTTTCTTTAGTATCTCTTTGGGGTATAAGCCCAGTAGAAACACTGCTGGATCAAAGGGTATGCACAATTTGATAACTTTTTGAGCATAGTTCCAAATTGCTCTCCAGAATGGCTGTGTAGAGGCATCTCAGAGTTGTCTTAATTTGCATTTCTCTGATTAATAATGATTTGGAGCATATTTTCATATGTCTATAAATAGTTTCAATTTCTTCATCTGAGAATTGTCTGTTCATATGCTTTGACCATTTATCAATTGGAGAATGGTTTGATTTCTTATAGATTAGAGTCAATTCTCTATATATTTTGGAAATGAGGCCTTTATCAGAACCTTTGATTGTAAAAATGTTTTCCCAGTTTATTGTTTCCCTTCTAATCTTGTCTGCATTTGTTTTGTTTGTACAAAAACTTTTCAATTTAATATAATCAAACTTTTCTATGTTGTGGTCAATAGTGATCTCTAGTTCTTCTTTGGTCATAAATTCCTCCCTCTTCCACAGGTCTGCGAGGTAAACTATCCTGTGCTCTTCCAATTTATTTATAATCTCATTCTTTATGCCTAGGTCATGAACCCATTTTGACCTTATCTTGATGTACAGTGTTAAGTGTGGGTCAATGCCTAGTTTCTGCCATACTAATTTCCAATTTTCTCAGCAATTTTTGTCAAATAATGCATTCTTATCCCAGAAACTGGTGTCTTTGGGTTTGTCAAACACTATATTATTAAAGTTATTGGCTGTTTTGTCCTTTGAACCTAGCCTATTCCATTGATCAACTAGTCTATTTCTTAGCCAATACCAGATGGTTTTAGTAACTGCTGCTTTATAATATAATTTTAGATCTGGCACAGCTAGGCCACCTTCATTTGATTTTTTTTTCATTAATTCCCTTGAAATTCTTGACCTTTAGTTTTTCCATATGAACTTTGTTGTTATTTTTTCTAATTCATCAAAGTAGTTTTTTGGGAGTCTGATTGGTATAGCGCTAAATAAATAGATTAATTTAGGTAGTATTGTCACTTTATTATATTTGCTCGCCCAATCCAAGAGCATTTAATATTTTTCCAGTTGGTTAGATCAGACTTAATTTGTGTGGAAAGTGTTTTGTAGTTTTGCTCATAAAGTTTCTGATTTTCCCTTGGCAGATAGATTCCTAAATATTTTATACTATCAGTAGTTACTTTAAATGGAATTTCTTTTTGTAACTCTAACTGTTGGATTTTGTTAGTGATATATAAGAATGCTGATGATTTATGTGGGTTTATTTTATATCCTGCAGCTTTGCTGAAGGTGTGGATTGTTTCTAATAACTTTTTGGTAGAGTCTCTGGGGTTCTCTAAGTGTACCATCATATCATCAGCAAAGAGTGATAATTTGGTTTCCTCATTGCCTATTCTTATTCCTTTAATCTCTTTCTCAACTCTTATTGCCAAAGCTAGCATTTCTAATACAATATTAAATAGTAATGGTGATAGTGGGCAACCTTGTTTTACTCCTGATCTTATTGGGAATGGTACAGTTTGTCCCTGTTACATATGATGCTTACTGCTGGTTTTAAATAGATGCTACTGATTATTTTAAGGAAAAATCCATTTATTCCTATACTCTCAAGAGTTTTTAATAGGAATGGATGTTGGATTTTATCAAATGCTTTTTCTGCATCTATTGAAATGATCATATGGTTTTTGTTAATTTGATTATTAATATGGCCAGTTATATTGATAGTTTTCCTAATATTGAACCAGCCCTGCATTCCTGGTATAAATCCTACTTGATCATGGTGTATTATCCTGGGGATGATTTTCTGTAGTCTTTTTGCTAATCTTATTTAAGATTTTAGCATCAATATTCATTAGGGAGATTGGTCTATAATTTTCTTTCTCTGTTTTCAACCTACCTGGTTTAGGTATCAGTACCATGTCTGTGTCATAAAAGGAGTTTGGTAGGACTCCTTCATTCCCTATTTTTTCAAATAGTTTATAAAGCATTGGGGCTAATTGTTCTTTGAATGTTTGGTAGAATTCACATGTAAATCCATCTGGTCCCGGGGATTTTTTTTTTAGGGAGTTGATTAATAGCTTGTTCTATTTCTTTTTCTGAAATGGGACTATTTAAGCAATTTACTTCCTCCTCTGATAATCTGGGAAGCTTATATTTTTGGAGGTAGTCATCCATTTCGCTTAGGTTATCAAATTTATTGGCATAAAGTTGAGCAAAGTAACCCCTTATTATTTCTTTAATTTCCTCTTCATCAGTGGTAAGTTCTCCTTTTTCATTTTTAAGACTGCCAATTTGATTTCCCTCTCTCCTTTTTCCAATCAGATTTACCTAAGGTTTATCAATTTTATTGGTTTTTTCATAAAACCAACTCTTAGTTTTATTTATTAGTTCAATAGTTTTTTTTTACTTTCTATATTATTAATTTCTCCTTTTAATTTTAGAATTTCAAGTTTAGTAATTGGGGGGTTTAATTTGGTCTTTTTCTAACTTTTTAAGTTCTAGGCCCAATTCATTGATCTTCTCTTTTACTATTTTATTCAAGTAAGCCTCTAAGGATATAAAATTTCCCCTTATTACTGCTTTGGCTGTATCCCATAAATTTTGATATGATGTCTCATCGTTGTCATTATCTTGAGTGAAATTGTTAATTGTGTCTATAATTTGCTGTTTCACCCAATCATTGTTTAAGATGAGATTATTTAGTTTCCAATTCCTTTTTGGTCTATTTACACCTAACTTTTTGTTGAATGTAGTTTTTATTGCATTGTGATCTGAAAAGAAAGCATTTACTATTTCTGCCTTCCTGCATTTAATTTTGAGGTCTTTATGTCCTAATATATGGTCAGTTTTTGTGTAGGTTCCATGAACTGCTGAGAAGAAAGTATACTCCTTTCTGTCACCATTCAGTTTTCTCCAGAGATCTATCATACCTAATTTTTCTAATATTCTATTTACCTCTTTAATTTCTTTCTTATTTGTTTTGTGATTTTGATTTATCTAAATCTGAGAGTGCAAGATTGAGATCTCCCACTATTATAGTTTTGCTGTCTATTTCTTCTCGCAACTCTCTTAACTTCTCTTTAAGGAAGTTAGATGCCATACCACTTGGTGCATATATGTTTAATACTGATATTGCTTCATTGTCTATAGTACCCTTAAGCAAGATATAGTTTCCTTCCTTATCTCTTTTAATTAGATCAATCTTTGCTTTTGCTTGATCTGAGATAAGAATGGCTACCCCTGCTTTTTTGACTTCACCTGAAGCATAATAGATTCTGCTCCAGCCTTTTACCTTTACTCTGTATTTATCTCCCTGTTTTAAATGTGTTTCCTGTAAACAACAGATTGTAGGGTTCTGACTTTTGATCCAGTCTGCTATCTGCCTCCTCTTTATGGGAGAGTTCATCCCATTCACATTTGTGGTTAAAATAACCAATTCTGTATTTCCTGCCATCCTAATATCCCCAGATTATACTTTTCTTTTTCTTGCCCTCCTTCCCTTCTTCCCTAGTATTAAACTTATTGGTCCTATTAACGTCATGCAGCTCTCCCTCTTTAGTATCCCTCCCTCTTCCCTTTGAATCCCTTCCCCTTTCTTGTACCCTTCCCTTATTACTCTTTTTTCCTTCTCCCTTTTCCTCTCCCACTTTTTAATGAAGTGAGAGAAAAATCTCTGTAAAACAAATATGTCAATTGTTTCCTCTTTGAGCCAATTCTGATGAGAGTAGGATTCACACAATGTTCCTCCCCCTCTCTAAGTTCCCTCATATATGATAGGTTTCCTTTGCCTCATTGTCGCATGTAGTTTCCCTCTTTTTATCTCCCTTCCTCCCTTTTTCTGACACTATCCCCTTTCCATTTCTACTTCCCTTTTTTATGTTATATCAGTAAAATCAAATTATACATATGGTTTTTATGTATATTCACAACAGAAATACAGTTCTCAAGAGTTCCTTTTACCTTTTTCTACTTCTCTTGATTCCTGTTGTTGAAGATCAAATTTTTTGTTTAAGTCTGGTTTCTTCCTTAGAAATAGATGGAATTCCTCTATTTCATTAAATGTCCATCTTCTTACGTGGAAAAAAATGCTCAGCTTAGCTGGGTAGTTTATTCTTGGCTGCATTCCAAGTTCTTTTCTCTTTTGGAATAGCTGATTCCAGGCCCTTTGATCCTTTAATGTTGAAGCAGCCAGATCTTGCGTGACCCTTATTGTGGCATCTCGGTATTTGAACTGTTTTTTTCCTGGCTGCTTGTAAAATTTTTTCTTTAGTCTGAAAATTCTGAAGTTTGGCCACAATATTCCTTGGAGTCTTTATTTTAGGGTCTTTTTCAGAAGTGTTCGATGAATTCTTTCAACGCCTATTTTCCCTTCCAATTCTATTACTTCTGGGCAGTTCTCTTTGATGATTTCCTGTAAAATAGTATTTGGCTCTTTTTTTCATCATAATTTTCTGGCAGTCCAATGATCCTCAGGTTATCTCTCCTAGATCTATTTTCCAGGTCTGTTGTTTTTCCAAGTAAATATTTGACATTTTTTTTCAATCTTTCATTTTTTTTGGTTTTGCTTGACTGATTCTTGATGTCTTAATGAATCTGTCATTTCTATTTGTTCAGTTCTGATTTTTAGTGAGTTATTTTCTTCATTAGCTTTTTTTACTTCTTTTTGTATATGTCCAATTGAGTTGTTTTGCTCTATGGAATTTTTTTCCATTTCACTATTTTTTTTTTTTTTTTAGTGAGTCATTTTCTTTTTCCAATTCACAAATTCTTTTTCCCTGCACTTCTTGGGAGTTTTTTACCTTTTCCAATCCACATTTCAGGAAGTTGTTTTCTTTTTCCACTTTATCAAATTTTTCTTTTAGTGAGTTATGTGTCTTTCCCCATTTCTCTTCTAGCTCTCTTTTAAGGTTTTTAATAGTCTCTTCTAGGAGAACCTTTTGTATTGGAGACCAACAATCGTCTGGAGAATGTCTGCTATTATTCTCTTCAGGGTTGAAAAGCTGTTCTCTTTCTGTGTAGAAACTATCAATTGTTCTTTTGATTTTTGTACTCATTTTGTTAAAGCCTGTAAGCTCTGCCTTCAGAGCCAGGAGGTTACCAGCTTCCTCTGCAGAGCAGTGAAAGGTATATGGATGAGTAGCTGTCCTGCCAACTGGCTACAAAAAGCAGCGAGGTACTGGAGTGCTCTGGAAAGAGTTCCCCACCCAGGAGTAACTCAGGCCTGCAGGACCGGGCTGAGAAAGTGCCCTGCAAAGAACCCCGGCTGTGTGAGATAACGACTGCCCTGGGGCTAGACATTTAGCAGTGAGAGTTTCACTGCCCCAAGTCAAACCCTGCCCTGGGGCTGTGGGTATTAGCAGTTGAGCCGTGAATGGATTTGCAGGGACAGGAAGTGTCTGCCTGGGAAGCACAGTCAGCTGGGGAGGTTCTATTGCCCCAGGCTGAGCCCCCCACTCTGCCGATTACAGACTGCCCAGGCTGTGCCCCCCTGCCGTGCAGATTAGTAACTGCCCCGGCAAAAGCCCCGAACTACCGGATGTGGCTGCAGGGCTGCAGTAAAGTCTGCCTGAGTCACTTCTGGGTTTGAGGGGTTACAGCCAGATCTCGTTAGGTTCTGGCATTTTTTAGAGGACCCTCTGTTTTAGACTTTAATTTCTCTGCCAGTTTACTGCTTTGTAATCAAGGCAGAGCAGTTGCCTATAGCAGAGTCGTCTCTATAACTTTTCTAGCCACAGAGATCACCCCCGTCCCCGGTCTGCTCAGGACCTAGCCTCTCGCTGTCTGTGCTAGTCTGTTCCTAGCCCCTCAGGACAAACCTTTCCTGGCGATCTTCCGGATTGTCTTCGGTTGGTGAGTTGTAGTGCTTCTAATCTTCATGAATTTAAGCAGTGAAGAGTTTTTTTTTGTTTGTTTGTTTGTTTGTTTGTTTTTTTTGGTCCTCAGCAAAGTGTTTATTTTTTTTTTATTTTTTTATTTAATGATTACTTTATAATGACAACATTATTCCTTGCACTCGTTTCTTTTCCGATTTTTTCCCCCTCCCTCCCTCCACCCCCTCCCCTAGATGTCAAGCAGTCCTTTATATGTTGGATATGTTGCAGTATATCCTAGATACAATATATGTTTGCAGAACCGAACAGTTCTCTTGTTGCATAGGGAGAATTGGATTCAGAAGGTATAGATAACCCGGGAAGAAAAACTAAAATGCAGATAGTTCACATTTGTTTCCCAGTGTTCGTTCTTTGGGTGTAGCTGCTTATGTCCGTCATTTATCAATTGAAACTTAGTTAGGTCTCTTTGTCAAAGAAATCCACTTCCATCAAAATATGTCCTCATACAATATCGTTGTCGAAGTGTATAATGATCTCCTGGTTCTGCTCATTAGTGAAGAGTTATTTTTAAGGCTGGATTAAATAGTTGGTTATGAGGGTAATGAGAGGAGCTTAGAGAGTCATGTGTGCCTGCTCTGCCATCTTGGCTCTGCCCCCAGAAGTCCGATTGTTTTCTCAATGAATAGTGGGAAGAGAAAAAAGGAAAAAATTTGAAATTAAAAGTTTTTTTTTAATTTTAAATTAAATTTAATTATTTAATTGGATGTAAACATTGTACACATTCTTTGATCTAGCTTGTATCCTGTTCCTTTCACTTTTCATAACAGTTTTGTTGACACTTTCTTTGGTCTCAAATTTTTATTTTTTTCAACATATTTCTATGTTAGTCAAGTTGTGAAAGAAGAATCAGTACAAAAGGGAAAAACCACAGGGAAAAAAAAACAAAAATAATATGAAAATACTATTCTTCAGTATGCATTCAGACTCCATAATTCTTTCTCTACATGAGGAGAACATTTTCCATCATGAAACATGAGTGTACTGTTGAGAAGGGCTAAATCATTCATAGTTCATTGTACAATATTGCAGTTATTGTGTTCAATATTCTCTTGATTCTACTCATTTCACTCAGCATCAATTCATGTAACTCTTTCCAGGTTTTTTTTTAACTGCCTGCTCATTATTTCTTAGAGAACAACAATATTCCATTACATTCATATACCACAATTTGTTCAGCCATTCCCCTATTGAAGGGCATCCCTTCAGGTTTCAATTCTTTGCCATCACAGCGATAGCTGATATGAACAATTTTGTATATATGGGTTATTTCTCCTTTTTATGATCTCTTTGGGAGACAGATCTAGAAGTAGGACTGCTGGATTACAATACAGTTTTATAGTCCTCTGGCATAATTCCCAATTGCTCTCCAGAATGGTTGGAGTTCACAAATCCATGAATGACACTTTAGTATTTCAAGTGAAACTCAAAGTTTTAAAAAGTGAATGTTAAAATTTGTTTTGGAGAAAAATAAAATACTAAATAAACAATCAAATTTCTTACTCTAAGATTCTGGGTGGCCAAATTTTGACCAGGCAGAAAAACTCTAAAAACTTAGATTAAGCACTTAGAAGGTGTGGGTACTTTTACTCAGGAAGCAATCTTTGAGAAACTTTCATAAAATGTAGAATTAACGTATTGATTCCTAATTTGAATTCAAACTTTTAGTGGAGTCAATAAGATTTCAGTGTTCAGATTATAAAAGATGAGGACATTTTAAGGGTTCTTTGCTATATGCCAACTTCACAAACAATTATGATTACCATCTTCTCAAGATAGTATATCTAAGGAGTTTTATATGTATATAGATCAGTCTTTTAGCAATTAAATATATAACCTAAGAGAATCAAAGAACAGTCCATTTTTAAATAGTATTTATAACGCAGTGAGTTAGCACAATTAGGTTAGGCATCATTTTCATACAGCTAAAAAATTGGTAAACTAAGACAACTTGGCATAAGAGCACCCAATTAACAAATTTCTGATGCATAAATTTTCCTAACATTCTTTTAATATCAAATAGTCATAAAAAATATAATTGTCTCACTTGAAATTAGAATTGAATCAATTATACCTAGATCTAAATTCATCTAATGGTTTCATCAGAAGGGGATTTCCTAATGGGGAGGCACCCTTAAGACTACCTTATGATTTAAATTGAGGACATATTTCAATCAAATGAAAACTGGGTTTTATAACAATTGGCGTTTCCATTTAACATCTCAAGAATTTTTGTCAAATATTCAAGTTTGGAAACTCATTGATGTCACTTACTTTACTCTAAAATAAGAAGACTTTTTAAACTTTTTCTATTCAGAACCTCTTTTTGTCTGAGAACTTTTCATGTGACTCTTAGAAATAAAGATAATAAAATAGGTATAGAAATCAAATATCTATTGATAATAAATCATAATTTTGGAATCCTAACATATTTTTACTAGAGCCCTTATATAGTCATGAACCACAGTTTAAGAAACTGTGCTCCAGCCAAGATGGAGGACAGGACACACACATCTTTCTGATCACTCCTCTACCCTCAAACTATTTTTTACAAAACTCAGCCTTTGAATTAGTGCTTGAATGTGAGAACCCACGAATATTAGGAGCATAACACATTACCAATAGAAGATAATCTCGAAATTTGCCAGAAAAGGTCTGTTTTTGCTTGCATGCAGGGACAGAATGGAGCTAGACCAGGTGGAGACTCAGGCAGATAGGCTGTGAGAGCATGGAGAATACCTTATACTGAGCAGACCGGGGAGGGGGGGGGAGAGGGAGTGGTCTCCACCAGTGGAAAATCTGTGGGGAGAACTCTACCACAGTGTCAGCTACTCTGCCCTGGCAGCAAGCCAGTAGATCAGCAGAGAAGCTATAAGCACAGAGGGTAAAGATTATACCCCCCAAATGCTAGAGTCTCTCAGGATCTAGCTATACCCAACAAGCACCAGGAGGCAGTCAGCAGGATCTCAACATGCAACCAATAATCCCAGTAAAGCCACCGCTGCTTTACTGTGACTTACTGTTGTCTGTAGAGGCAGCTTGGAAATATCTCACTACTCCATAAGCAGACTTGCAGTGGTTTGTTTTTGTTTTTATTTTTGAGTAAAAAGACAAAGCTGACTCTAATTACAAATAGCTTCTATACTGAAAAGAGAACAGATTTCAAACCCTAAGGAGACTAAAAACAGTTTGTTTCTACATGAAAACCCAAAATATCTGGTCCCCACCACATGAGGCTCTCATTGAATAATTTTTTTAAGGATCTTAAAAGAGAGGTAGAACAAAAATGGGGAAAGGAAAGGGAAGCTTTGCAAGAGGGTCTGAATAAGGCATATAACTCATTAAAAGATAGAGTGGAAAAAAAAAAAAACAACTCCCTGAAAAACAGAATTTGTGAATTGGAAAAAGAAAATAACTTCTTAAAAAGTAAAATTGGCAAAATAGGAAGAAAATTCCATAGAACAAAACAACTCATTTAAAAACTCAATTGGGCAAATACAAAAAGAAATTTTAAAAACAAATGAAGAAAATAATTCATTAAAAATCAGAATTGAAAAAATGGAAATGAATGACTAAAGGGGACACCAAGAATCAGTCAAGCAAAACCAAAAAAAGAAAAAGAAAGAAAGAAAGAAAGAAAATGTTAAATACTTACTTGGGAAAACAACAGACCTGGAAAAAAAGATCTAGGAGAGATAATCTAAAGATTATTGGACTCCCTGAAAATCATGATGAAAAAAAAGAGAGAGAGACTAGGCACTATTTTTCAGGAAAGCATCAAAGAGAACTGCCCAGATGTCATAGAATCAGAAGAGAAAATAGACATTGAAAGAATTCATTGATCGCCTATTGAAAGCAATCCCAAAATTAAAACTCCAAGAAATATTGTGGCTAAATTCCAGAACTATCAGACCAAGGAAAAAGTACTGCAAGCAGCCAAAAAAAAAAAAAAAACAATTTAAATTCTGATGAGCCAAAATAAGGATTACTCCTGATCTAGCAGCATCCACATTAAAGGATCAAAGTGCCTGGAATCTGATATTCCAAAAGGCAAAGGAAATTGGTATGCAGCCAAGAATAATGTGCCCAGCCAAACTGAATATTTTCTTCCAGGAAAGAAGATGGACATTCAATGAAATAGGTGAATTCTATTTATTTCAGATGAAAAAACCAGAGCTAAACAAAAAAGTTTGACCTCCAAATATGACTCAAGAGAAGTATAAAAAGGTAAAAAGAACTCTTGAGAACTGTATTTCTGATGCAAATTAAGACAACTCTGAGATACCACTACACACCTGTCAGATTGGCTAGAATGACAGGGAAAGATAATGCGGAATGTTGGAGGGGATGTGGGAAAACAGGGACACTGATACATTGTTGGTGGAATTGCGAACACATCCAACCATTCTGGAGAGCAATTTGGAACTATGCTCAAAAAGTTATCAAACTGTGCATACCCTTTGATCCAGCAGTGTTTCTACTGGGCTTATACCCCAATGAGATACTAAAGAAGGGAAAGGGGCCTGTATGTGCCAAAATGTTTGTGACAGCCCTGTTTGTAGTGGCTAGAGGCTGCAAAATGAATGGATGCCCATCAATTGGATAATGGTTGAGTAATTTTTTTTTATCAGAAACTTTTCTTTTTATTACTTTTCATCAAAAATATAAAAATATAAACAGCAATATATCTATTGCAAAATGGGAATGTACTTTTTTAAATAACTTTTTATTGATATAAAATTTTTACAGCATTATCCCTTGCATTCACTTCTGTTCCGATTTTTCCCCTCCCTCCCTCCATCCCCTCCCCTAGATGGCAAGCAGCCCTTTACATGTTGAATAGGTTACAGTATATCCTAGATACAATATATGTGTGCAGAACTGAACAGTTTTCTTGTTGCACAGGGAGAATTGAATTCAGAAGGTATGAATAACCCGGGAAGAAAAACAAAAATGCAAGCAGTTTATATTCATTTCCCAGTGTTCTTTCTTTGGGTGTAGCTGCTTCTGTAATGGTTGAGTAAATTGTGGTATATGAATGTTATGGAATATTATTGTTCTGTAAGAAATGACCAGCAGGATGAATACAGAGAGGACTGGCGAGACTTACATGAACTGAAGTTAAGTGAAATGAGCAGAACCAGGAGATCATTATATACTTCAACAATGATACTGTATGAGAATGTATTCTGATGGCAGTGGATCTCTTTGATAAAGAGAGCTAATTCAGTTTCAGTTGATCAAGGATGGACAGAAGCGGCTACACCCAAAGAAAGAACACTGGGAAATGAATATAAACTGCTTGCATTTCTGTTTTTCTTCCCGGGTTATTTATGCCTTCTGAATCCAATTCTCCCTGTGCAACAAGAGAACTGTTCAGTTCTGCACACATATATTGTATCTAGGATATACTGTAACCTATTTAACATGTAAAGGACTGCTTACCATCTGAGGGAGGGGATGGAGGGAGAGAGGGGAAAAATCGGAACAGAAGTGAGTGCAAGGGATAATGCTGTAAAAAAATTACCCTGGCATGGGTTTTATCAATAAAAAGTTATTAAAAAAAAAAAAAGAAATGGCTCTGCATGGCCATTTGGTTCAAGGAATCCATGCCCATGATGAGGCCATCTCCAAGATCCAAGAAGTAGCTGTCCCTTCGCTGGTGCATCTACAATGGGATACTCATTACTTCCTATTGCAGTGATCCTTTCATTTGTCTCTCAGTTAAGTGTCTTCTTCCTCCCTAATCCATTCTTTCCACATTTGTCAATTAACCTTCCACAAGGAACTTGAGGATTGTAAATGTCTAAAAAAGTGTAACAGAAAAACTGATTTGCTTCTTAATTTAAACAACATAAACTTTTTTATAAACAGTTCTACATGCAAAGCACATTGATTGACTTTTTTTTCCTAGCGTCTAGTGATGTCAACAACTTATCTGGAAATTTAATTCCCTTTCCCTAATCCTATCTTTCTTTCACAAATGGTATACATTGAGGGCAAGGGCTAATTTGTTTTTGTCTTCTACTACCTTCCATGATGCCTGTAAAATGAGGTGACTAAAATGTTAACTGAATTGAATTCTACTGAACTGAGTAATGAAGACTCCAATGAAGGCTACAGGATTGGGAAGGCAAGTGCTTTTTTATCCATTCCACTTATTGCTCCAGTTGGTCAAGTACTAGCCGATATCTCTATATCTTGTTTAAGTTATCCCAATGTCAGGGACTCCTGTGAGGACTGCTATTACCATCTGGGACTGAGAGGGGAAGCTCTATTTTGCCACAAACAAGATCTCTTTGAAATCCTCACGTTCTTTCTTGGAAGGGGAGAGATATTTGTCTAGAAATGGGGAACAAGGAGACTTTACTGATTGAGAGTACCTTGTGAAAAAAAGAAGCAAGGATTCAAGTTTTGTGGAAAGGCCATGGCAGGGGGTGGAGCCAAGATGGAGGAGAGCAGACAGCATTCTCTGTAACCTCCTCTAACTTTCTCTCAAACCAACAGCAGATGAAGCCTCTAAACTGATTTTGAAGTCAAAGAATCCCCAAATATTTGTAAGCACAACACATTTCTAGAAGAAGATACCTTGGAAGAATTTTACAACAGGTCTGTTTCAATCGGGCTGGGGGACAGTCTGCCAAAGCTAGACCACAGTATAGGGAGACCAGGGCAAGGAGCTGGAGTGGAGAGTCAAAGTGTTGTAGCTTCCACGTACTTGGAAATCTTCTGGGAGCCTCTTTAGGTATTCCTTTGCATTGAATATACCTTAAGCCTCAAAAATAAATAAATCCTTGTTTGTGTTTTGGCTTCCAAAATGGTGATTTCACAGTGAGTCTTAGCCATGGGCATCCTTTTCTTGGATCACGGAGATGGCCCTCATCTTGAGAATGGGTTCTTTACACTAAATGACCATGGAGGAGCATTTCTCCTCTCAAATTCTGTGATTCTCCATAAGTGGACTGAAGGAAGAGATGCAGAGGATTCTCCAAGAGACTTGGAACTGATTGGGTGTGGCATGGTAAAGGAGAGAAGGTACTTGGGGATTCTTGTGTTTACACTGGGTCCCTACACACATCAGATTATAAAATTCATTGATCTGAACCTCCTTGTTTTGAGGGGCTTCTTTCTAAGAGACAGGGGAACACATCAGGATGGTGCGATCCATCCATACAAAGGAGCCAACTCAAGCTGTGAACTCCGGAGTTCTCGGGACTGTTGCAGCTGGGAAGAGTTCACAGGTAGAACTGCAGAATTCTGGGGCAGGGGAATTCACACCTTGTCTAGGAGGCTCTAGAGGGGTGGGGCTGCCTAAAGCTGTGAACTCCGAAATTCTCAGGACAATTGCAGCTGGGAGGAGTTCACAGGTAGAAGTTCAGAATTCTGGGGCAGGGGAATTCACACCTTGTCTGAGAGGCTCTAGAGGGGTGGGGCTGCTTCCTATAAAAGGTGAGCCTTTTTCTGCTCAGAAACATTGCTTGGAATAGAAGTGAAGCCTCTTCATCTCAGCTGCTGCAGAAGAAAAGCAAGTGGAGAGAGGAGAATGGCTGCTGCTGCTGCAGAAATGCTGCAGCAATTGCAGAGCCAGATCACCTGTAGCATCTGTTGGAATTACTTCTGTGAACCAGTTACCATCCGGTGTGGGCACAGCTTTTGCCGAGCATGTCTCCCAAGTTCGACAGCTACAGCTTTCTCCTGCCCTGAATGCAGGCAAGTGTCTCAGGTCAGAGAATTGCCGGTATGTATCAATGGGAGCCTAGTAGAGCTGACTGAATTGGGCAAACGGCTCAGCTCCCAGCTGGTGCAGAGTGCTGGAGGACAGAGGCGCTGTGCCACTCACCACCAAGCCTTGGAGTTCTTCTGTGAAGACGAGCAGACGCTGCTCTGTCAGAGCTGTTGCCAAACCCCAGAGCACGGGGCTCACAGGCTCTCTCCTGTACAAGAAGCTGCATCCAATTTCAGGAAGAAGCTGCAGCACATTCAAAGCTGCTTAGAGAAGCACTTTGAAGAAGCAGAGAAACTTCTTGCTAATCACAGGCCTCTTGTGAACTGGGGCGAAATGATTACAGAAGAATACTTCAAACCCTACAACCGCTACTTATTCAAGGAATGCCCTTTTGAGAGGATTGAGCAGGAAGAAAGCAGGGAGCGCGACAGACTCTCTCAGCAAAGGAGAAGCCTTCAGGACCTCATGCTGGATCTCCAGGAAGCAGAGTGCCAGCCCAATCTGGATCTGCTGCGGGATGTCAAGCAGTTGCTGCAAAGGAGCGAGTCCGTGTTGTCCCAAAGGGCCAAGGCGCTCATCCCAGAGCTGAGAGTGTGTCCCGTCTCTGGCATGATAGAGATGCTCAACCGCTTCAGAGTGGACATCAGGATGGAGCCCACATCAGCCAGTCCTTGCCTGATTGTGGCCGAGGATCTGAAGAGTGTAAGAGCTGGACAAGGCTGGCAGCTGGACAGCCAACCTGCTGATGATCCCGATCTTCCCATTGTCCTTGCTGAGCAGGCCTTCAGCTCAGGCAGACAGTACTGGGAGGTGGATGTGACCCAACTGCCTCAGTGGATGCTGGGGATCCACACACCCTACTTGAAGAGAGAAAGTGGAGGCAGCAAGAAGCATTGTCCCTCCGTGTTCTTCCTGCGATGTGTCAAGAAGGAAGAGAATTACTTTTTGCAATCCTACCCTGGATCACTGAACCACAGACTGAAAAGCCCTATTCCCAGGGTAGGCCTCTACCTAGAATACCAAACTGGCACCCTCGCCTTTTACAATGTTCTCCAGAGTTCTCTTATTTATCAGTTACCTGATATTTCCTTCGTAGCACCTGTTACACCCATGTTTTCTCCTGGCCCCCCACTTCCAGGAACAAAGCCTGGTGCCATGACTCTCTGTCCAGTGGATTCTCATCTTTGTGCTTGCTGCTATTCATCTCTCTGAGCATTTCTTCAAGGAGGAATTCTCAACCCACCACTAGGCTCCCGGGCTGGTGTTTTTCCATTTCCAAGCTTCCCCTGCAAGAGAAGGAGCATCACCAACTTCTAGATGGCTTGCCTTTCACCTGCAAGCTGAAGAGGACTATTCCCAAGTATGTTGTGCCTTCTTATTCTCAGTGCATTCTGTCTATGAAATTTCACAATATATCAATTCTTTTTCAGCAGTTAAAAACATAATGAACAACTCACATAAGGACTATGGCTTTTATAGCCTTCCTGGAATTTATCAAAGTTCTTCTAAAGCCATACATTTCAATCTTTTTCCTCTCTTATACAACTCAAATTACTGTTAACCTTTCTTTTGCCTCATTTAATAAAAATGTGAAATGAATTCTAGCTTTTGGTGTGCTTATTTATAGCTTTATGTTCAGTTCTTTCCTTTGTGTCAAGCTCTTTGTTTTCTCCTTTGGGGTTTTCTGGTAGCAAAGTTATTTGTTACAATGAATTTAACTTTTCTAAAATTATCTTCATCTCTTCAAGGAATCTAAAGAATTTTAAAGAATCTAGCAAACAACTTCCTGATTTCTCTCTGCCCCTTCCACTAATTGTTTTAATTGACCTCATACCTTATAAAAATTCAAGTCATATTATTGTTAGCACCCTAAAGAATATTGGGGTCTGATGGACTCCAGAAAACTGATGTGAGAAGGAAATGAGTGCTAATATGAATTTCTTCAGTAATTCCAGAAAAAAAAATTCCTTCTTTACTGTCAGCAATCCCAGTGATTCTTGCTGACAAATTACAAATTGTTGAAGAATTTCTCAATTCATAAACCCTCGTGTCATACTGGAAAATAATGGCTTCCACCTTGGTCCATTTGATTGGATAGCTTATGGATCTGAATGAAAATTAGAATTTAAAGTTTTATTAAACTTCAAATGACAAGCAGTTGGTGAATAGGGGTAATTGACCAGAATAAAGACTAACACAGAAAACATAAAAGAATAAGGAAAAGAAATCACTTACACAAACATGTGGGGAGCAATTTTTTTATTTGGGGCAAGAAGCTGGAAATCAAAGGGGGTATGTATCATTTGGAGAATGCAATGGAATATGCTTGAAACATTTTTTAAAATGATGAAAAGAAGAGATTCAGCAAATAATGGGAAGACTTCCCCTTTGGGCATCTGTATAAGATAAGAAATATAAGTAGAATTTAGTCTCCCCTCCCCCCAGGAGTTTACACTATGGTAAAACAGTATAGTATTGCTAACAGGTATATGAACTTGACAATATTGCTGTGATTGAATACTTCTCTGAAGCCCATGTTATATATAACAAAATTTTAATTGTTTTCAAATATTTCTTACTACATTCACTCACATTCTCTTCTTAGAAGTATTTTGACATCTTTTTAAAAAGAATTATTGCTATGTTCTATACTGATTTTTAAGATGAACTTGATTCATCACTTTCTTTTTGAATCTTCTATATTTTCTTTGCTTCTCAGGGTGTTAGAGATCAGTCCTTTGTAAGGCAAGATGAAAAGGGTGAAATGTAGGTAGAGGTTGGGTATAAGAGTGTGGCCAGTTTAACAAAGTTAAGCAATGTACTGATGTCAGATTGTGGTGAATAGAATTACAACCAAGGCACATTTTTCTTCTGGACAAGATGTCATTTTACTAACAGACATTTGTAAACTGTTAAATGGTTGACACTGGCAGGCAAAATCCAGAAACCTGAACATGGTCACATGTTACTGCTTAGGTTACCAGTAACCAAGACATTTGGACTTTCACTTCTTTCTCTCAATGAATGAACGAATGAATGAATGCAGAGACACTGAGTGAGGAACGACAGGACTTTCTAACCTTAGATGTGTTTTCCTTCTCATTGACATGACAGTAGATTATTAGAACTTTCTTTGGAAAATGGAAAACAGTTCTAGCTGGTAGATTGGCAGGTAAATAAGGTACTGATAGTCAAGCCACACTCTGGCAATTATGCAATGGTCAGTGTTTGACTGGCTTCAACTGCCTCTACTAAATCTTGCCTAGAAACTAAAACCACTCCAAACCCCTGATTGCTTTTTCCTTTGGAGATCCAAGTCACAAATCAATTTTAAATGGAGAAGCAATGACAGGAGAGTTGTTCCCTGGGGAAAGACCAGTTCCAGCTAGTTCTTAAGGAATAAACAAAAGAAGGGGTACTGACTTTTAGAGTAGATCCTCTAGGGGCCAGGACTTTTGAGTTTGGACAAGAGATGGCTTTTTGGCAACTTAGATGAATTATCAAATTATAGCATAGTCTTCTTCAAGATGTTACAAGCAGTATTTCACATTTGCATTTCTCCTCTCTGGAAAAGAAGGTAGAGGAAGAAGTTTCTTTCTATCCATTCTGTGTACCTAATTTTGGTTATTGTAAATCCAACTCATTGAAATAAAAGTTATTCTTCTTGGTATTTAAAACCTCTTATGATCTGGTGTCTTTCTGTCCTTCAAGCTTCTGTATTGTGCAGTTTTTTGGAGGGATATGTTATTCCCCTTATTCCCACTTTAAGCACTTCAAGGACAAGAATGGACGTTTTTCTTCCTTTAACCATTTGTTACCTTTGGCATAATAAGTGATTTATAAAACAAAGGGAGAGTTGAGGGATTCCAGCATAATAAGGAAAAACTTTAGCAAAATTGCAGGATACAAAATAAATCCACATAAATCATCAACATTCTCATATATCAGTAACAAAATCCAACAGCTAAAGATAGAAAGAGAAATTCCATTTAAAACAATTTTTAATAGTATAAAACATTTGGGAATCTATCTGCCAAGAGAATGTCAGAATTTATATGAGCAAAACTAAAAAACAGTTTCCACACAAATAAAGACTGATCTAAACAATTGGAAAAATATTAAGTGCTCTTGGATAGGTTGAGCAAATATAATAAAGATGACAATACTACCTAAATTAATCTATTTATTTAGTGCTATACCAATCAGACTCCTCCCCCCAAAACATTTTAATGACCTAGAAACAATAACAACAAAATTCATCTGAAAGAACAAAAAGTCAAGACTTTCAAGAGAACTACTGGGAAAAAAAATAAATGAAGATGGCCTACCTATACCAGATCTAAAACTATATTATAAAAGCTGCAGTCACCAAAACCATTTAGTAGTGGCTCATAAATAGACTAGATGATCAGATCAATCATTTCAATAGGTTCAATAGGAATAGGTTAGGTTTACAAGACAAAATAGTCAATAACTTTAATAATCTAGTATTTGACAAACCCAAAGATCCCAGCTTTTAGGATAAGAATTCACTATTTGATAAAAACTGCTGGGAAAATTGGAAATTAGTATGGCAGAAACTAGGCATTGACCCACACTTAACACCATACACCAAGATAAAGGTCAAAATGGGTATATGATCTAGAGCATAAAGAATGAGATTTAAAAGGTTCTGATAAAGGCCTCATTTCTAAATATATAGAGAATTGACTATAGTTTATAAGAAATCAAGCCATTCTTCAATTGATGAATGGTCAAAGGATATGAACAGATAATTTTCAGATGATGAAATTGAAACTATTTCCAGCCATATGAAAAGCTACCCCAAATCATTATGGATCAGAGAAATGCAAATTAAGACAACTCTGAGATACCCCTACACACCTCTCAGATTGGCTAGGATGACAGGAAAGACAATGATGAATGTTAGATGGGATGTGAGAAAACTGGGACACTGATACATTTTTGCTGGAATAGTGAATACATCCAACAATTCTGGAGAGCAATTTGGAACTATGCTCAAAAAGTTATCAAACAGTGCACACCTTTTGATCCAGCCATGTTTCTACTGGGCTTATATCCCAAAGACATCTTAAAGAAGGGAAAGGAACCCACGTGTACAGAAATGTTTGTAGCTAAAAATTGGAAATTGAATGTATGCTCATCAATTGGAGAATGGCTGAATAAATTGTGGTATATGAATTTTATGGAATATTATTTTCTTGTAAGAAATGAACAGCAGGATGATTTCAGAAAGGCCTGCAGAGACTTACATGAGCTGATGCTGAGTTAAATGATCAGAATTGGGAGATGATTATACATTTCAACAACAATACTATATGTTAATCAATTCTGATGGATGTGGCTCTCTTCAACAATGAGATGAACCAAATCAGTTCCAATTGGTCCGTAATGAAGAAAACCAGCTACACCCAGCTAAAGGACTATGGGAAATGAGTGTGACCACAACATAGCATTTTCATTCCTTCTGTTATTGTCTGCTTGCATTTTTGTTTTCCTTCTCAGATTATTTTTACTTTATTTCTAAATCTGATTTTTTTCTTGTGCAGCAAGATAACTATAAATATGTATACATATATTGCATTTAATATATACTTTAACATATTTAACATGTATTGGTCTACCTGCCATCTAGGGGAGGGGTGAGGGAAGGAGGGGAAAAGTTGGAACAAAAGGTTTTTTCAAGGCTGAATACTGAAAAATTGCCCATGCATCTGTCTTGTAAACAAAAAACTATAATAATAAAGAAAAGAAAAAGAAAATATTGTGAGAATTTAGTTTTTGAAAGCTTTGCCTTGGTTACTATGAATGTTAGTAAAACCAATTCTTATTCCACTTAATTGGAATAACATGCAATAGTAATAATGGTTTTGAATGGTTCTAATGGTTCTCCAAATTACATTACATCCCTATTATATACTCTGCCTTCTTGCCATACTAGCTTTCTTGCTGTTAACCTCACTCAGCATTTCATCTTTCACATGTGGTCAGGCTTGAACATGCTTGAAATGCATACGTTCTCTGGCTGTTGGAAAACTGGCACACTGATGAACTGTTGATAGAGCTGTGAATTGATGTAACCATTTGGAACAATAAAAAAGGTACTAAATTGTGAGGAAAAAAAAGAAAGAAAGAACTAGTAAGATGATTTCAGAAAGACCTAAAGAGACTTATATAAACTGATGCTAAGTGAAATGAACAGAACCAGGAAATCATTATACACGGCATCAAGAAGACTATATGATGATCAATTCTGATAGTCATGGCTCTCTTCAACAATGAGATGATTTAAATCTGTTCCAACTGCTCAGTGATAAAGAGAGCCATCTATACCCAGAGCTAGAGAACCATGGGAGCAGAGTATGGACCATAACATAGAATTCTCACTTTCTGTTTTTGTTTGCTTGCATTTTGTTTTCTCTCAGGTGTTTTTTTTCCCTTTTTCATTTGACTTTTCTTGTGCAGCAAGATAACTGTATAATGTGTATACATATATTTTATTTAACATATATTTCAACATAGATATATTGGCCTACCCTCCCATCTAGGGGATGGGGGGGGGGGGAAGAAGGGGAAAATTTGGAAGAAGGCTTTGCAAGGGTCAATGTTGAAAAATTACCCATGAATATGTTTTATAAATAAAAAAACTTTAATTTAAAAAAACAAAAGGAAACCTGGCAGATCCCTCAAGGAAAATGATTCTGAAGAATGAGACTGCAGTAAATTCAGAAGGATCAAATTGTACTTTTAGAGAGAGTCAGGTCTTTGAAAATGTGCCTTTTGGGAAATTTCAAATCTGGCTTAGACAACATATTAATTTCACCCTATCCCAAACCATCCCCCTTACCACTATGTTAATACTTACTTATGGAGCATTACTATCAAAGCTGTCCAGGGCTAGCCATCTCCTTATTCTTTCTGGCACTCTTGGAATCACTCATTTGTGTGTCTGTATAAACTGACTTAAATACCCTTTAGACACAACTCCTGGGTATCTGCAGCATCCTTCCAGCTCTCTGGATCCTCCCTTTCCTGCATGTCCCTTCCCAAAACATGAACCCTTCCTTAGTTCTTTTTTGCATGTTTTTCATTGAAGCTTTTTATTTTCAAAACATATGGATAATTTTTAGTTCTCATAATTCTCTCCAGGACTCTCTGAAATCATCCTGCTGGTCGTTTCTTACATAATAATAATCTATAATATTCATATACCATAACTTATTCAGTCATTCTCTAACTGTGGGCATCCAGTCAGTTTCCAGTTCCTTACCACTACAAAAATGGATGCTGTAATGCCGGAGAAAGTGAGGCAGGAGAGAGATTAGAGAGTTTTTAATATTTTATTAATTGGAGAGCATAATTGACTGGACAGGACTCTCGTCTCAAACTATACAGTCAGACAGAGATCAGGATGGAGAGATACACTGGAACTAAGGGATCCATGTTGGTCCCAGAGCTGGAGGAGACTGTCATCTCAAAGAATCCAGCATCCATCATCCAGTGATGAATGAGAGAATCTCAAACCCTTAAATACCTTTTAGAAACAAAGAAGAGGGAAAAGGCACAAAAACTTCTGTCAGGCTGGGGGAGGCCATAAATCCTAAAAACCAGAGACAGGACATCTGAATACACAGAAATAAAAATGTCAGTGAGGCATCTTGGAATATTTTAGAGGGATAATGTAAATCCTTGAGGACAGAAAAGAGTCAGGAGGTCTACTCTCTTCTTTATCTTGCTTGCATTAACAATTTATAATCCAAGAGCAAATGGCCCCCAGTATTAATGGACCAGAGGGGGAATTTTACAGCTTAGGGGATTAAAACAGAACAGTTAAGGAAACTGAGACAAGGGAAACTAGTGCAGGGAAACTGACTCAGGACAGTTAAAGAGAACTGTGGCATAACATTCTACACTCTCCTAAATATTCAAACCTTTGAATATTAGCACCTTCCTCTAGATACCCAGGAGGTCTTAGCACCATAATTTTGACCAACCCAAAATAAAACTAGAAAAATGCAAGGACTCGTTTGGCAAAATTAAGTCTCTCCCTGATAACCCCAGAGTTAACAGCTGTACAAAGGCTCCCTTATTGCAAGCATGTCAGGTCCTCTACAGTTCTGGAGTACCATCTCAGCCAGAGAGTCCAGTTTGAGATGGACAGTTAGGTCTGTGGTCATTTGTGCACTTAATTAATAGCAGGGATCAAGGGCTCATTCAAAGGGGAGAAGGGTAAGGCTTGGAGTAGCTTCAACTGTCCCTGCCCAGAGGAACAAACAGAGCTGCAGAAAGGATCAGATTTCTGAGCAGATTATGCACAGTTAGACCATCAAGGCAGGCAAACTCCAAACTTTTTAGGTGCCTCATGCAAAACTTCAAGGTCCTTTGAAATGCTGAAATAATGAACTGGGGTTACAGAAATGGAAAAAACACAGATCAGAGAAACTGCCAGTCCCAGGACAGGTGTCTGATTTCTAAAACTTTTCTAAAAATAATAATAATAATAATAATAATAATAATAATCCCCAAAACTGAGTCTGCGAGGGCAATTTTAACAGAATAAGGGATTCCAAAGCTAAAGCTAAAGCATAATAAAAGTAAAAAAGGACTGTTTAAAAGACTTCCAAATTCAATCTGAATTAGTGAGATAGGGGTGGAGCAAAAGTGCCTTAGGCAAAGTGAATAGGAGCTAGGGGTTACCATTCTTTCAGGTATTTTGACAAAAAAAAATATACCAGTTTCCCCAGTGTTCTATCTCTTCCTCCCCTTTTTTTCCTCATGGAAAGGAATTATCCAATGACCATTCTCCATATAAATCCCAAGAGTGAATCAAAATCCCCATACATAACAGACTAGTACAGTAGCATGTCCTAAAAATCCCTCAAACATAACAGCAATGATTACACAGTTTTAACAAATCCCATCCCAAATCTTAAACACACAGTAATAGATGATCCAGGCAAGGTTTAACAGTCAGGATCAACCATTCCCAAAGTCCCTCATATCAGTCCAAAGTACACTAGAAGAAGGGTTCCAGTCCATGGTCTCAATTAAAACCTGCTGCTCCAGGCTGTGAAATGATAGGAGGCTCTCATTCCATGCAGAGGATGGGTGTGCCATGCTGACAATCAAAGCTGATCAAAGCTGATCCAGGTTCCAAAAGCAAGCCAATATCTTTAATTTGACTAAAATCTAGAACAAAAAACACAAATCTAACAAGTAAAGATTAGAACAGACTGATACAAAATGTGAAGAGGCCAGTATGAATTGGCCAGCAGCTTCTCACTATGTTAACTGTCCTCTTTTAGAAATGTTTAAAATCCTGAATATTCACAGACAAATATTCAGTAACAGATAAATGATCAGATTAAATACTTATTTGCCCAAATACTTAGGATATAATGATTACATATAACCAGTTATAACATATAACCAGATTGGAAATAGCAAGGTGTGACATAATTGAATTGCATTAACAGTTTCTATTGACCATTGCTCGGAACATAGATAACAGTTACAGAAGGAAAAATGCAAGAACATAATTATAACATAAAATAAGCAGTTAAAACTCAAACTTCAGCACATACAGAATAAAATACCCTTAACCCAGTTTTATTCCAATCAATCACCACACTAACTGTCAGAGGGTGGAGCTCTAAAACTCCCAAATAGCATTAACTAATTAACTATAAACCCAAGAAATTTTACCTCTAATAACAGATTTCATTAATCAAGTTTCTGGTAAACCCTAAACAAAGATTTATCCTAACCTTATAGTAATAACAGAAAGAAATTTTGTCTCGGTAAGTTCGCAACTTAGAACAATTATCATATCCAAGTATATGTTTCATACGTGAACATTACACATACAAATCATTTTACTTTTAAAATACCCAATACATAGAATACATATATCCAATACATACCAGAGGGGGAGTTTTACAGCTTAGGAGATTAAGACAAAACAGTTAAGGATACTAGTACAGGGAAACTGAGTCAGGACAGTTAAAGAGAACTGTGGCATAATACTGCCACAAACATTTTTTGCACATGAGTCCCCCCTTTCTTTAACATCTCTCTGGAATAGAATATTCCTGATTTCTCACAGGTCACTATCACTCAGCCAAGCAACATAGCTTTCAGGTCTCCTTGTTTCCCACTTCTAAACAAATGTCTTTTCCCTGCCAACAAAAGAATCTAAGGTTTTCAAAGAGATCATGGTTGTGGCAAATTAGAGTTTTCCTTTTCAGTCCTATCATACTCCCAGATGCTGATAGTAGATCTTACAGGAATCCTCTACACTGGGATAGCTCATAGAAACTATAGAAATATTGATTAGCATTTGAACAAATAGAGAAATGGAAAAAAAAAAAAGCACTTGCCTTCTAATCCTGGAACCTTCTTAGAGTCTTCATTCCTCATTATTCAATTCCATCCAATTCAATTTACCTAATTTTTTTTAAAGCAGGCTATAATTATTTTCAGACATTGTACAAGATATTAGGAGATAAGGACAAGCAAACCAGACCCTGACCTCATGGAACTCTATTTGTGAAAAAGAATAGGGTAAAGGAAAGGAAACTAAATTCCCAGTCAAGTTTTTGGCACAGACTGAGGCTTTTTCAGATAAATTAAAAATGTAAAAGAAAAAATTAGTTAATGTGCTTTGTATGTTGAACTATTTGTGAAAAGATAATCTATTACTTAAAAGAAGACATAAGCCAGTTTTTCTGTTACTCCATTTTGGACATTTTTAATTCTCAAGGTGCTTGAGGAAGATTATTTGGCAACTCTGGAACATGATCCCCTTTGTCTCCGTGTTCTTGTTTTCATGTGTCAAGAAGGAAAATAACTATGATTTTCAATCCTACCCTGGATGACTGAAAAATCAACTGATTGAGAAGGGAGGAGATACCTGAGAGACAGATGAGAAGATCACTGTAATAGAAAAGAAGTGATGAGAATCCCTTTGTAAATGGACCAGAGAATGGAGAATCATTTATTGAATGCTATCATGAGGCTGGCCTTCATGGGTGGTTTGAACAAAATAACCACAGAAGTCCATTCCTAATCTCAAATTCTGGGACTCACTATAAGATTGAAGGGAAAGATGCAGAGGATTCTTGAGGAGACTTGGGAACCCTTTGGACATGGCAAGGTAAACAAAAAAAAAGACACCTATGGATTCTTCTCGTTTAGAGAGGGTTTGTTCAAAAATCCGATTTTAAAATTCACTGTGTTAAAGCTCCATATTTTCACAGCATTTTTCCTTATAGACACTGGAGCCCTCTTGGCATGCTGAAATCCACCCAATCAAGGGAGCCAACCAGAGGTGTGAACTCTGGGATCTTCAGGACTGCTGCATCTAGAAGAGTTAATAGGTTGAACTTCAGAAATGCTGGCCAGGGGAATTCCTACCTTTTCTGGGAGGCCTTAGAGGGGTGGGGCTACCTCCTATGAAAGGAGAGCATCTTTCTGATCAGAAGCAATGCTTGGAATGGAAGTGAAGTCTCTTCATTTCAGGTGCTATAAATAAGAAGCAATTGGAAAGAGCAGAATGGCTGCTGCTATGGAAATGTTGCAAAAATTGCAGAGTAAGATCACTGGTACCATCTGTTGACACTACTTCTGAGTCAGTCACCATCAGCTGTGGGCACAGCTTTTGCCCAGCATATCTCTCAAGCTTCAGAGCTACAACTTTTTCTTGCCCTGAATGCAGGTCTCAGGACAGAGACTTCCCATTAATTGACAGGTACCTAGCAGTGCTGACTGAACTAGACAAACAGCTCAGCTCTCAGCTTTTGTAGACTGCTGGAGGACAGAGGCAGTGTGACATACACAGTAAAGTCTTCAACTCCTTCTGTAAAGACAGCCAGACATTGCTCTGTGTGAGATGCTGCCAAACCCCAAAGCATGGGGCTCATAGGCTCTCTCCTGTAGAAGAAGCTGCTCCCAATTGCAGGAAGAAGCTCTGACACATTCAGAGTTGCTTGGAGAAGCACTTTGAGGAAGCAGAGAAACTTCTTGCTGAGGAGGAGAGACCTAGGGTTGACTGGCAGGAAATGATCAGAGGAGAATTATACAAAGTGGACTGCCTCCAGATGGAGGAGGAATTCCATTATCTTGAAAGGATGAAGCAAGAAGAAAGGGGGACAGACTACCCCAGCATGGAAGAACCCTTCAGGACCTCAGGCTAGATCTACAGGAAGTAGACTCCCAACCCAATCAGGATCTGCTCTGGAATGTCAAACAGTTGCTGGAAAGGAGAGAGTCAGTGTTTTTCCAAAGGGCCAAAGCTGTCATTCCAGAGCAGAGAATGTGACCCATCTCTGAAATAATAGAGACACTCAACTGATTCAGAGTGGACATCACAATGGATCCTACATCACCCAGTCCTTGCGTGATTGTTTCTGAGGATTTGAAGAGTGTGAGAGCTGGAGAAGAGTGGTAGGTGGGACACCCCACATCCTGAAGACTCTCATTTTCACATTGTCCTTGCTGAACAGGCCTTCAGCTCAGGCAGATAATACTGGGAGCTGGTTGTGATAAATTTACCTCAAAGGATGCTGGGAACGGAAATGTTGCAGAAATTGCAGAGTGAAATCACTTGTACCATCTATTGGCCAGTCAGCATCGAGTGTGGGCAGAGTTTTTGCCTTGCATGTCTCTCAAGCTGCAGAGCCTCAACTTTCTCTTGACAATGCAGGGTCAGAGACTTCCCATTAATCAACAGGTACCTAGCAGAGCTGACTGAACTGGGCAAACAGCTCAGCTCCCAGCTTTTGTAGAGTACTAGAGGACAGAGGCAGTGTGACACACACAACAAAGTCTTCAAGTGATTTTATGAAGATGACGAGACATCCTGTGTGAGATGTTGCCCAATCCCAAAGCATGGGGCTCATAGGCTCTCTCCTATAGAAGAAGCTGCTCCCAATTGCAGGAAGAAAGCTCTAGCACATTCAGATTTGCTTGGAGAAGTACTTTGAGGAAGCAGAGAAACTTCTTGCTGAAGAGGAGAGACCTGTTGTTGACTGGCAGGAAATGATCATAGGAAAATTATGCAAACTGCACTGCCTCCTGATAGAGGAGGAATTCCATTGCCTTGAAAGGATAAAGCAAGAAGGAAGGAAAGAGCGGGACAGACTATCCCAGCATAGGAGAACCTTTCAGGACTTCAGGCTAGATCTAGAGGAAGCCGACTCCCAACCCAATGTGGATCTCTGGGTTGTCAAGCAGTTGCTGGAAAGGAGCAAACCACTGTTATGCCAAAGGGCCAAGGCTGTCATTCCAGAGCACAGAATGTGACCCATCTCTGGAATGATAGAGACGCTCACCTGATTCAGAGTGGACATCACAATGGATCATACATCACCCAGTTCTTGCGTGATTGTTTCTGAGGATTTGAAGAGTGTGAGAGCTGGAGAAGACTGGCAGGTGGACACCCAACATCCTGAGGACTCTCATTTTCACGTTGTCCTTGCTGAACATGCCTTCAGCTCAGGCAGACAATATTGGCAGGTGGGTGTGACACAATTAACGCAGTGGATATTAGGGATTCACACACCCTACTTGAAGGGAGAAAGTGGTGACAGCATGACTCATTGTACCTCTGTTCTTTCTGTGATGTGTCAAAAAGGAAGAGAACTACTGTTTGCAATCCTATCCTGGATCATTGAGCCAAAGACTGAAAAGCCCTATCCCAGGGTAAGGCTCTACCTAGAATATCATACTAGCATTCTTGCCTTTTACAATGTTCTCTGGAGTTCTCTATCAATTACCCAAAATTTGATTCAGAGCACCTGTTACACTTATCTTTTCTCCTGGCCTCCCAGTTCCAGGAACAAAACTTGGTTTCATGGCTCTGTCTAGATAATTCTCATCTTTGTGCTTGCTGCTATTCCTATCTCTGAACATTTCTCCAGGGAGGAGCTCTCAACCCATCACTAGGGTTCTTGACTGGAGTTCTTCCATCTTCAAACTTTCCCTGCAAGAGAATGAGTGTCATCAACTTCTAGATGACTAGCTTTTCACCCTGCAAGCTGAAGGCGACCTTTCCCAAGTGTTTTGTGCCTTCTTGTTCTTAGTGGATCCCATGTATTTAGGAAGTTTTACAACATATCAATTTTATTCCAGAAATTTAAAAATTAAAAATTAACATCAGCTCCTAAGATGACCATCATTTTCATAGTTTTCCTAGAATTTATCAAAGTTCTATGAGGTCCATAGATTTCAAAATTTTATGAGGTTCAAAGAATAGAGGTTCATAGAGGTACATCTTTCTAGTCCTATGCCCCTTAAGCTACAGTAAAAATCTAATTTTTCTAAAATTTTATTCCCCTCCTTAAAGAATCTAAAGAATTTTGAAGACTATAACTATAACCTCCCCCTCAGAGATTACTGATTGCCAGTTTTACCTAATCCCAGGGCTTCGGAAGTCTCCTGCCACTACCTCCTCCAGCAGTGGTTCTTTGTGTAACAAAGCACCCAGACTCAGGAGCTTGTGAGCATTGTATGTGATGACATCCTGCACTCTTTTAGAAATAGCAGCTTTGAGGGCATCCATTTGAAAGGCACTGGAGTCAACATTCTTGCATCTTTTTATCATCTCTTGAAGGCTGGCGTCCCCATCTAAGGAGAGCATGGCTTTCTGGCAATGGGCGTTAGCATTCTAAGTAATATCCAGATAAGAAGACCAGCTGCTTCTCCTTTACCTACTAACCCCTCAACAGCCACCTGTAGGGAACCACAAAATCGGGGAAAGGTTCATCTAGGCCCTGTCTGCAAAGTTTTTTTGCTAAGTCCGCAGAGTCATCCATTTCAGAGATTCCCTAAGTGTAAAGCCAAAGTCTTATTCTACATCCCTGCCTATGGACTCAAAACTTATTTATATTTACTCTCCTTTGGGATTACCCCATGCCTAGCTCACTCAGCACTGAGTAGGTGGATCTTCAGAAGGGAGACACCTGGAGTTAGTGTTTCCTCCTAAGAGGAGATCTAGCAAGAGGACACACCCCTCTCATCTCAAGGAACCATTAACACCTGTAAGACACAAACTTCTGCCTCAGAGGCCAAGTCCCTTTTACCTCCTGGGCCTGCCCTACCAGCTGACATACATGGCAATTCTCAGAGAAGGAGAATTGTCCCTAACATATAACCAACAGCTTTCTGGCTTCTCTTTGTTTTTCTTTTTCTGCCTGTTCAAGTAATTGTATTTTAATCATTTTCGTATATTATAAAAATTTGAGGCATATTACTTTTACCACCCAAAAGAACAATGGAATTGACTGGCCTCCAAAAGGCTGATGTAAGAAGGAAATCAGAGTTAATATACATTACTTCAGTAATCCCAGAATGGTAAATTCCTTTTTTACTGCCAAAAATCCCAGTAAATCCTACCCACAATGTCAAATTGTTGAAGAATTTCTCAGTCCAGAAGTCTTAATATCCTTCTGGATAATAATTCTCCCTACCTTGGTAAATTTGACTGGAAATCTTATTGATCAGGAGGCAAGATTAGAACCTGAAATTTGAATCTGCCTTAAATGACAGACAGTTGGTAAGTAGGTAGCATTGACCAGAAAAAAAGAGAAAGATAAAAAACAGCAAAAAAACAACAAAAGGAATAACCTATACAAATATATTTGTATTTTTATTCTTTTTCATTTAGGGCAAAAAACTGGGAAATGGGGGTATATATATCAGTTGGGAATGGTTGTGAACATTATGGTATCAAGGTGCAAGAGAATGCATTTAAAATGGAAGAAAGATGAAAAGAACAATTTCAGAAAATCATGGGAAAAATTTCACATTTGGGCATCTGTATAAGATAGAAAATATGTGTAGACTAAACTAATCTATTTATTTAGTGCTATACCAATCAGACACCCAAAAACTATTTTAATGACCTAGAAAAAATAACAACAAAGTTTATATGTAAAAACAAAAGGTCAAGAATTCCAAGGGAATTAATGAAAAACAATTCAAATGAAGGTGGCCTAGCTGTACCACATCTAAAATTATATTATAAAGCAGCAGTTACCAAAACCATTTGGTATTGGCTAAGAAATAGACTAGTTGATCAATGGAATAGGTTAGGTTCAAAGGACAAAACAGTCAATGACTTTAATAATCTAGTGTTTGACAAACCCAAAGACCCCAGCTTTTGGGATAAGAGCTCACTGTTTGACAAAAATTGCTGGGAAAATTGGAAATTAGTATGGCAGAAACTAGGCATTGACTCACAGTTTACACTGTACACCAAGACAGGATCAAAATGGGTTCATGACCTAGGCATAAAGAATGAGATTATAAATAAATTAGAGGAACATAGGATAGTTTACCTCTCAGACCTGTGGAAGAGGAAGGAATTTATGACCAAAGAAGAACTAGAGATAATTATTGATCACAAAATAGAAAATTTTGATTATATCAAATTGAAAAGTTTTTCTACAACAAAAGTAATGTAGACAAGATTAGAAGGGAATCAATAAAATGGGAAAACATTTTTACAGTTAAAGATTCTGATAAAGGCCTCCTATCCAAAATATAGAGAGAATTGACTCTAATTCTCCATTCTCCAATTGATAAATGGTCAAAGGATATTAACAGACAATTCTCAAAGAAATTGAAACTATTTCTAGCCATAGGAAAAGATGCTCCAAGTCATGATTAATCAGAGAAATGCAAATTAAGACAATTCTGAAGTACCACTATACACCTGTCAGATTGCCTAGAATGACAGGGAAAAATAATGTGGAATGTTGGAAGGGATGTGCGAAAACCGGGACACTGATACATTGTTGGTGGAATTGTGAATACATCCAGCCATTCTTGAAAGCAATTTGGAACTATGCTCAAAAAGTTATCAAATTGTGCATACTCTTTGATCCAGCAGTGTTACTACAGGGCTTATATCCCAAAGAGATTTTCAACAAGGGAAAGAGAACTGTATGTGCAAGAATGTTTGTGGCAGCCCTCTTTGTAGTAGCCAGAAACTGGAAAGTGAGTGGATGCCCATCAATGGGACAATGACTGAATAAATTGTGGTATATGAATATTATGGAATATTATTGTTCTGTAAGAAATGACCAGCAGGATGATTTCAGAAAGGCCTGGAGAGACTCGCATGAACTGATGCTGAGTGAAATGAGCAGGACCAGGAGATCATTATGTACTTCAACAACAATATTATATGATGATCAATTCTGATGGATGTGGCCATCTTCAACAATGAGATGAACCAAATCAGTTCCAATAGAGCAGTAATTAATTGAACCAGCTACACCCAGCGAAAGAACTCTGGGAGATGACTATGAACTACTACATAGAATTCCCAATCCCTCTATTTTGCCCATTTGCATTTTCTATTTCCTTCACAGGCTAATTGTATACTATTTCAGAGTCTGATTCTTTTTGTACAGCAAAATAATGTTTTGGACATGTATACTTATTTTGTATTAAATTTATACTTTAACATATTTGACATGTATTGGTCATTCTGCCATCTGGAGGAAGGGTGGGGGGAAGAAGGGGAAATGTTGGAACAAAAGGTTTTTGCAATTATCAGTGTTGAAAAATTATCCATGCATATATCTTGTAAATGAAAACCTATAATAAAAAAAAAGAATAAACAAAAGAATATCAAAAAAAGAAGAAAATATATGTAGGGTTTAGTCTTCCCTCCTCCTGTATACATTATAGTAAAATAGTAAAATATTGCCAACACGTATATGAATTTGACAATATCAAATACATTGCTGTTTATTGTTAAATACTTCTCTGAAGCTTATGTTATCTATAATAATAAACTTTTAAATGTCAAATATTTATCACTTTATTTGCTCACATTGTCTGCTCTTAAGAACATCAGGATTTTGACATCTTTTTTAAAAGAATAATTATTGCTATTTTTATGATTATTATTAAAATAAACTTTATTGATCTTTGCTTTTTAATCTTCTGTACTTTCTTTGCTTCTCTTACTTCTAGAGATCAGTCCTATATAAGGCAAACTGAGAAGGGTGAAATGTAGATAGAAATTGGGTGTAAGGGTGTGTTACATTCAACAGTAAGCAATATATTGAAGTCAAATTGTGGTGAATAATATTACAACAGAGGCATATTTTCCCCCAGAACAAGATGTCATTTTAATAACAGCCATGTGTACAGTGTTAATAAGATAGGTGGCACTGGCAGGAGAAATCCAGGGATTTTGTGCATGACCAATTTTTTTCTTAGCCTAGCTGGGATCAAGACAGTGGGATTTTGACTTCTGTGTCTCAATGAACAGAAACATTGACGGCTAACAGAGCCTTCTAAACTTAGGTGCGTTTTCCTTCTCATTGACCTGACAGTACAGTATTAGGGCTTCCTTTGGCAAAGGTAAGAGTTCCAGTGGTTCGTATGAGTGCTGGATGAAGTAATAACTGAAATGGATATGAATGGGACTAGGTGAATTCGAGCTTACATCTTGGAACTGACTTTATTTCTTACAACTTCCTTTTCATATCCCATCTTAAGCATGTTTTTTTTTTCTGTTATACATTATACAAATGCCAGAAAACCACAGAAAGTATAACCAAGGCTGTGACACTTCCTTGTTTTGTTAGTCAAGATGCAGCCTGTTTTTGTTTTTCTTTTAAAGGGCCCTTTTTGCTACTAGAAAAGGTACACTCTAGTCATACTGACCTTCTGATCTTCAATGTAAATAATTCAAGAGAGTTTGGATATGGATCACCAGCTTTGGTTAGGGGACTTGCCAAGTCCCCTAAAGTCCTCCAAGAGGCCTTATCATGCTTGGGTCTTCCAAAGAACTTACATTGACTCCCTACCCAAGACAATCCTGATTTGTAGATTTGTAGACAATTCGAGTATTGATAATCAAGCCACTCTCAGTCAATTGTGGAATATTTATTAATTGACTGGCTTCAACTGCCTCTAAAAATCTTGGCTAAAAAATAAAATCACACCAAACCTGTTTTTTGTCCTTCCTTGGAGATCAAATATCAATTAAATTTTAAAGGGAGAAGGTACAACAATGGAGCTGTCCCCTAGGGAGAGTGCAGTTCCAACTAGTTATTTTTCTTAAAGAGTAAACAAAAGCTAGGGTACCATCTTTAAATTGGCTAATAAATAGATACTCCAGGAGGCTAGGACTAGCAGAGATACTCTTTTGAGTGTGGCTAAGAGATAGGGTTTTTTTTTTTTGCAAAATAGTGGGAAAATATGGGTGACAGTTATTTTAATTATCAAATGATACAACATAGTCTTAATTTTCTTCAAGATGTTATAGGTATTATTCCACATTTCTATTTCTCCCCTATGGAAAAAAAAAAGGTGAAGGCAGAAATATCTTTTTCTATCTATTCCTTGTAACTAATTTTGGTTATTGTAAATTAAATTCATTTTAATACAAGGTATTCTGCTTGGTATTTACAGCTCTTCACAACTGGGCCTCTTTCTGTCCTTTAAATTTTTGTGGGTTTTTTGTTTGCTTTTTATTTTGGTACACTATTCCTCTCCATGAACCGACACTCGGTGCTTCTGTCCTGCTTGCTCTTTCCCATATATGAATAGGAATTTTCCATCTTTGCATAGACCTGATCTCTGGAGTGTGTGTTCCTTATAGAATCACTAACCTGCAACCTTGTAAAATCCCTGGCATCAAGCAAGATGAAGCTTAAGCACTTGAAACACAAGTTGATGGAAAGGTCTTTCTTCTTTTTACCTTTGGTGGAATATTTGTAAAATGAAACAGAACAATCAGGAAATATCTGAGGAATGACATGAATTCAGGTCTCCCTAAAGAAGAATGTATCTCTCTATAAGGGCCATCACTTTTTGTCTCTCCTTATGTCTAATGAAATTTCTAAAAAGAGAACTCTCCCATGAATGCTCATAAGCAGAATACAAAGTTTCTTCATATCTCCCCCCTTCTGAATTTCATCTTCCAATAGAAGTTGATAATGTTCCCTTTTTTAAATTTAGTTCTGGTAGCTGATCCTTTTCATGCTCTTACAAGACCCAAATAAGTAATTTCTGAATATGAAAGGGCAAACACTTTTCAATGTAGCTTAAAACTAGCTTTCTCCAATCAGTCATTTTGGAGCATAGAACAATCTACAATGTAGCAAAGAGTGACTTCTCATTCCCAGAACTTGAGTCATTAGGTTTATCAAATACAAGGTTACTATAATTACTGCAGTAAGTTGTATGTATGCTCTCTTCAACCAATCCCCAAGACTCTTGAGGAGAAAGTGAGACAGATGACCTTTCCCAGGCCACACTTGCATAAATTCAATTCACTTGTGTATCATGTCCCTCCTGCCTTCTCTCCCTCTTCCTTCCTTCCTTCCTCCTTCTTTCCTTCCTTTCCTTCCTTCCCTCCTTTCTTCCTTCTTTCCCTTCTTCCCTCCTTCCCATTCATCCCTCTCATCTCTTAGGATGTCATACCCTTGCCTACAGATGCTCTTAACAGCATTTGTTTTTCATTTCTTTTGCATATCTGAATTCTCCGAAAATGTTTTTAGGGATCGAAAGATATCTGATTCTCATTGATTGGCCACAAATAAGTCCAGAGCCAAGTTCCATTTGGTGATTGTGTGGCTTCTAAGTAAGTCATATTGAATGTAAACATCAATCATTTCTGCTTTGACCAGAAAACCTGAGGATTTTCCTCTCCCAGATTTATTTATTTATTTATTTAGATTGGGGGAGGTAGGGGGAGGTTTAGGTGAAAAAGGAGATTCTCTGCCTCAGTTGCTTCTGTATCAATTAAACTGAGGCCTGTTAAGATATCTCTTAAAAAGACCAAGGTCTCTCATTTCATTAAGGACCATTTCCAATCATCTTGATCTTTATCTTGCCACTGGACCCAGATGCTTCTGGAGGGGACATCCTTCAGCTGACCTAACACAACTCTCTCTCACTTAAATCCAATTTACTTGCATGTCATGGCATCATCTCCCTAATGTCATGGTCCTGCTGCTGAGCTGAAGTTCTAGTAGTGGTGTTTGGCATGTGCTGAGGCCTAGTGGGGTGTTTCTGTTTCTCCAGCATAGGATGGCTGGATCTATGGAGGATGTCTGTTTGGCCAGGGCTACAGTGGAGCAAATGATTACTCCTAAAGCTTGAGTCTGAAGGCTCCCCTGATTTTGCAAAGGCATATGCAAATTCTGGTATTGGGGTTTATGTGCTCCACCACTCTGACCTCAGAATCTCCTGCTGATTTACTGAAGTGGGGCTTGTTGCTGGTCACTGAGGAGCTTCCTGTTTAGGACTCCCTTTCCCTTACCCAGTTAAGAAGGAGACTTCCTATTGGCCCTCCAAGTTTCTGGAATAAAAGATTGTTTCACCTGTGAACAGAACCAACCATTCTGGAGAGCAGTTTCAAACTATGCTGAAAAAGTTATCAAACTGAGCATACCTTGTGATCCAGCAGTGTTACTACGGGGCTAATGTCTGTGCAAAATGTGCAAAATGTCTATGGCAGCTCTTTGTGTAGTGGCAAGAAACTGGAAACTGAGTGGATGCCCATCAGTTGGAGAATGGCTGAATAAGTTATGGTAAACAAATGTTTATGGGATATTATTGTTCTATAAGAAATGATCAGGAGGATGATTTTAGAGAGGCCTGGAGATTGATTCTAAGTGAACTGAGCTAAATAAAATAAGTAACTGAGCTAAGTGCTGAGCTAGCAGCAGAACTAGGTAATCATTGTATATGGCAACATCAGCATTATACCAAAATCAATTCTGATGAACTCTTTCCAATAATGAGATGATTGATGCCCATTCCAGTGATCTTGGGCTAAACAGAGCCATCTACACCCAGAGAGAGGACTGTGGGAACTGAGTGTGGATCACAACATTCTTTTGGATGTTGTTCACTTGCATTTCATTTTCTTGCTCATTTTCTTTCCTTTTTGAAAAAAATACTCTTGCAGCATTAAGAAATGATAAAAGAAATAATTTCAGAGACTCCTGGGAAGCATATCACATTTTTCTTGTGCAATAAGAGAATTGTATAAATATGTTTACACATATTGGATTTAGCATATATTTTAACATGTATATCATATATTGGGTTGCTTGCCATCCAGGAGAGAGGGTTGGGGGAAGGAGGGAAAAATCTGAAACACAAGGCTATACAAGGGTCAGTGTTGAAAAATTATCTGTGCATATCTTTTGAAAAAAAACTTTAATAAAAAAATTAAAGCTTTAAAAAATAAATAAAATAAAAGATTGTTTCATTCTGACTCTTTGATAATTTTTTTTTCTGCTCTGGCACCTATCTTGGGGTATTATTTTATGGTTGTTTGGAAGTGAACATGGAAGGGTTACAGCAATTCACTGCTTACTACACCACCATGGATTCCTGAACAGATAATTTTCAAGAAAGAATACAATTCAATCCAAATCCAAGCCATTTACAACCATGTGAAATAAAGAAATTCTGTGTTACTAATAATTGGAGAAATTCTATATTAAAACAAAATTGAGGTTCCTCCTCATATATATCAGAGTAGAAAATAGGTGAAGCTAGAATGTAAGAAATGTGGGGCAATTTTAGAGGGAAACAAGAAAACCAACACTTTTTTATTAGAGCTATGAAGTATTTAAACATCTTGTAAAACAATTTTGAACTATGCTGCCTTTAAAGGTAACGAAATTGCTCAGAACCTAAGATCTAGCTCTTAATAAACATATATCACAGCCATATGAAAATAAAATTAATAACCTCACCAAAATTTCAATTTTAAAAATTAATTTTCAAAGTCAATAGTATTTCTACCTAGCAATAATAAAATAATAATAATAATAAAACATAAGCATTAATAGAAGGGGAAACCTCCTTCCATACAAATATAATACATAAAAAGTTTTTAGTATAGGTTGAAGAAAAGCCTCATTGTTTGCTCAAAAAAATTTTGTGCACACTCAAGAGACAACTTGCTATGAATAACTTCTCTGCCTTTAGTCTTGGAAGCACTTAAGAACCCTTTTCAATTTGTAATTGGTCCTTTCCTTGTTCCCATAATTGAGGTGATTAAAAAGGTTTGAGAGACACAATTTCTGGGTAATTTAATCATTTGATTAATAAGATAAGTAAATTTATTAGTAGAAAGATAGTCATTTGGATATCTCTCTAAGACCAATGACAATCATGTCTGTCAGCTTACACTTTATATACTTTTTGAAGAGTAGTGTGTTCCCCAAGGTGAGAATTAACTGTGATTGGTTAACCATTAAGGAGAGAACTCTGAATCTTTCCAAGTCATTTGTTATTAATAATCATGTCTTTCAATATACTGCTTCCATGTCCATTTCAACCTCCCCTTTGTGGTTTTCAAGTATAAATCTCTCTTGGGAAATGAGTACCTTTGTACTTTGTACTGAAGGCTTTGGCACTGATGTCTGATTTTCCTCCTAACACAATGTTTCTGCCTTCAATCCTGCTTAGACTTTTCTGAATTTTGAGGGGGTGGGGGGTGGGGCTTCACCTGGTTGACAGTGTTTTTTATGTTTATATGCTCCTACTATAAGTACTTTAAAATATTCTTATACATGGGGAAATATGTTTAGAAGAAATGCACATATTTAACATCTATTGGATTACTTGCTGCCCAGAGGCAGGTGGAAGTGAGGAGGGAGTGAGAAAAATTTGGAACACAAAGTACTGTACTGGTGAATGTTGAAAATTATCTGTATGTATTTTGAAAAATAAAAAGTTATTATTTTTAAAAATATGTTTTCTTATATGATCCTCACAACAACTCTCTAAGGTAAATGCTATGATACCTACTTTATATTTGAGGAAACTGAGACAATCAGAGTTTAAGTGACTTGCCCAAGTTCACAGAGCTAGTAAGCATCTGAAGTTGGATTTGAACTCAAGTTTTCCTGACTCTAGACCCAGCAATCTATACACTGTGATACCTACTTGCCTCTAGATATAAGAAATTCAAAGAAACACAAGTAATCTTAAATGAACTGATGTTGAATGTACAAATAGAACCACAAAAACAGTGCACAAAGATAATCGTGTAATTTTAAAAATCCATAGAAAATAAATTGAAGGCTTTAGAACAGAAATGATTTGCTTAGATTCCAAAGAAGAAATGAGGATATGCTCCTCTCCTTCCTTCTTTGTAGGCATCATAGACAATTAATACAAAATATTGACTATATCTCTGGGAATTTGGCAAGTTTTTTTCTGAATCCTAGTCCTCCTTCTGTTCCTTCCCCTCTTCTTCCTCTTCTCCCTTCCTACTTTTTTCCAATCCTTTCTTCTTTCTGATTTATTTAACTTTCCCCTTTCCTTTTCCTTTTTTCTCCTTCTCTTCTCCTTTTTTTATATTTGCTATTTCGAATAGCTCAATTGCAAGATTGGTCAGTTAGAAGAAAATATGAAATAGACTCACAAATGATGATGATACAAAAAAAAAAGATGTTAATAAACCATATTCTTTCTTAGGCAATTAGGGATAAGTGACTTGCGCATGGTCACACAACTAGGAAGTGTTAATTGTTTGAGTCAGATTTGAACTCAGGTCCTCCTGACTTCAGGGTTGGTGCTCTATCTACTGCACCACATAGCTGCCTCTTAAACCATCTTCTTTCAAAAGAATTTCTTATGCACTTATGCCAGAATGTATACAAAAATTTTCCAATTAATAGACACTACCTTGATGTCTAGTACTATGTCACAAAAAAAGTTATTCCAAACATGTTTTTTATAGATATACCTATTTTATTATTTTTTTGACTTTTTGGAGTAGGTATATGGGCTTGGTGGTAACACTGGGTCAACAGATATGCATATATTAAGAACTTTGAGGGCTTTGACTGAAATTAGGGGAAAGAAAGGAGCAAATATTTATTGAGTACCAATTATGACCTTGATCCTGTGCTAAATTCTGGGTTTTTTTTTAATTATTATGAATAATTTCTTTTTTTATTAAAGCTATTTATTAACAAAACATATGCATGGGTAAATTTTTAACATTGATCCTTGTCAAACCTTGTGTTCCAAATTTTTCCCTTCTCTCCCTACCCTCTCCCCTAAATGACAGGAAGTCCAATACATGTTAAATCATATATATAGATACATTATCTTGCAGCACAAGAAAAATCAAAACAAAAAGGAAAAAGAACTGAGAAAGAAACTGAAATGCAAGCAAGTTTCCCCTCGTTAAGTCATCCCTATCTAGGTACCTCCCCCATTATGTCATCATTCTTGTTACCCTATAAAAGAATCTTGTATCTGACATTCACTGCTGGATTCTTGGAAACGATAGTCACATTCAGCCCTGGGAACAAACCATGGATCCATTTGGTCCCAGTAAATCTCTCCCTTTCAAATAAATTATTAAATTGTTCTCTAATCTCTATCCTGCCTCAGTTTCTCCAGCATTACATTTTGGAGGTTCCACCAAGATAGTAGAAAATGAGGGCAACATTAGAGAATAGAGACATTTGGATCTCTGCCTTGGGTTTCAAGGCAGCTGGAAATCTGACTTCTTGGCCTGGAGAGCCTGGCCCTCTGTATTCTTTCCCAGAGCCTCCAGGAAAGAGTAGTTTCCAGTCACAACTGTGCTGGCTTATGTAGTTCCTGACTATCCCTTGACAGATAGATTTCCAAATATTTTATATTATTGACTGTTATTTTAAATGGAATTTCTCTTTGTATCTCTTACTGTTGGATTTTATTAGTGATGTATAAAAATGCTGATCATTTATGGGGATTTATTTTGTATCCTGCAACCTTGCTAAACTTGTGGATTATTTCTAATAGTTTTTTAGTAGAATCTCTGGGGTTCTCTAAATATACTATCATATCATCTTCAAAGAGTGATAATTTGGTTTCCTCATTACCTACTCTAATTCCTTTCATCTCTTATTGCTGAAGCTAGCATTTCTAACACAATATTAAATAGTAATGGTGATAGAGGGCAACTGTTTCAACCCTGATTTTATTGGGAATGGTTCCAGTTTATCACCGTTATATACGTTGTTTACTGGTGGTGTTAAATAGATGCTATTGACTATTTAAGGAAAAGTCCACTTATTCCTATACTCTCTAGTGTTTTTAACAGGAATGGATGTTGTATTATATCAAATGCTTTTTTTGCATCTATTGAGATGATAAGGTTTTTGTTAATTTGGTTATTGATATAATCAATTATGTTAATAGTTTTCCTAATATTGAACCAGCCCTGCATTCCTGGTATAAATCCTACTTGGTCAGAGTGTATTATCTTGGCAATGATCTTCTGTAATCTTTTTTGCCCATATTTTATTTAAGATTTTTGCATGGATGTTCATTAGGGAGATTGGTCAATAATTTTCTTTTTCTGTTTTCATTCTATCTGGTTTAGATATCAGTGCCATATCTGTGTCATAAAAGGAATTTGGTAGGACTCCTTCATTCCCTATTTTTTTTCAAATAATTTATATAGGATTGGAGTTAATTGTTCTTTAAATGTTTAGTAAAATTCACATAAAAATCCATCTGGTCCTGGGGATTTTTTCTTAGGGAGTTCATTAATAGCATCTTCTATTTCTTTTTTCTAAAAATGAGACTAACCAATTTATTTCTTCCTCTGTTGATCTGGGCAAACTACATTTTTGAAGGTGTTCATCCATTTCATTGAACTTATCAAATTTATTGGCATAAAGTTGAGCAAAGTAACTCCTAATTATTGCTCTAATTTTCTCTTCATTAGTGGCAAATTCTCCCTTTTCATGTTTAAGACTAACAATTTCATTTTCCTCTTTCCTTTTTCTAATCAAATTTACCAAGTGTTTATCTATTTTGTCAGTTTTTTCCATAGAACAAACTCTTAGTTTTATTTATTAATTCAATAGTTTTTTTAGTATCAATTTTATTAATCTCTCCTTTTATTTTTAGAATCTCAAGTTTAGTGTTTGATTGGGGGTTTTTAATTTGCTCTTTATCTAGCTTTTTTGTTGCAATTCATTGATTTTCTGTTTTTCTATTTTATGCAAGTAGGTCTCTAGAGATGTAAAATTTCCCCTTGTTACTGCTTTTGGCTTCACCCCACACATTTTGGTATGCCATCTCATTATTGTCATTCTCTTGGGTGAAATTATTAATTGTGTCTATGATTTACTGTTTCACCCATGCATTCTTTATAATGAGACTATTTAGTCTCGTATTGTTTTTGGCCTATTTTCCCCTGGCTTTTTATTGAATGTAATTTTTATTGCATCGTGACCTGAAAAGGCTGCTTTTACTATTTCTGCTTTTCTGCATTTGAATTTGAGGTCTTTATGTCCTATTATATGGTCAATTTTTGTATAGGTTTCATAAACTGCCGAGAAGAATGTGTACTCCTTTCTGTCTCCATCTACATCTATGTATAATTGATTCAATTCTAATTTCAAGTGAGACAATTATATCTTTATATGAGTATTTGATATTGAAAGAGTGTTAGGAAAATTTATGGATCAGAAATTTGTTAATCTGGTGGCCTTAAGCCAAGTTGTCTCAGTTTACCAACTTTTTAGATGTATGAAAATGGTGCCTAACATCATTGTGCTAACTCACTGCATTATACATATTATTAAAAAATGGACTCTTCTTTGATTCTCTTGGGTTATATATTTAATTGCTAAAAGACTGACTATATACATATAAAACTCTTTAGATAAACTATCTTGAGAAGGTGGTAATAATTGTATGTGAAGTTGGTATACAGCAAAAAACCCTTAAAATGTCCTCGTCTTTGATGATCTGAATACTGAAATCTTACTGACTCCACTAAAAGTTTGAATTCAAATAAGGAATCCATGCATTAATTCTACAGATTGCTTCCTGAGTAAAAGTACGCATACCTTCTAAGTGCTTAATCTAAGTCTTTAGAGTTTTTCTGCCTGATCAAAATTTGGCCACCCAGAATCTTAGAATAAGAAATTTGATTATTTAGTATTTTATTTTTCTTCAAAACAAATTTTAACATTCATCTTTTAAAACTTTGAATTTCACTTGAAATACTAAAGTGCCATTTATGGATTTGTGAACTCCAATCATTCTGGAGAGCAATTTGGAATTATGCCAGAGGACTATAAAACTGTGTATATCCTTTGATCCAGAGATTCTACTTCTAGGGCTGTCTCCCAAAGAGAACATAAAAAGGTGAAATAACACATATATATAAAATTGTACATATCAGCTCTCACTGTGATGGCAAAGAATTGAAAATTGAAGGGATTCCCTTCAATAGAGGGATGTCTAAACAAATTGTGGTATATGAACGTAATGGAATATTATTGTTCTCTAAGAAATAAGGAGCGGGCAGTTTTCAAAAAAAAAAAACAAACAAACAAACAAACCTGGAAAGAGGTACATGAACTGATGCTGAGTGAAGTGAGTAGAATCAGGAGAACATTGAACACAATAACTTCAATATTGTACAATGATCAACTATGAATAATTTAGCCCTTCTCAACAGTACACTCATCTAAGATAATTCCAAATGGCTCATGATAGAAAACGCTCTCCTCATGCAGAGAAAGAATTATGGAGTCTGAATGCATATTGAAGAATAGTATTTTCATATTATTTTTAGTTTTTTCCCCCTGTGGTTTTTCCCTTTTGTACTGATTCTTCTTTCACAACTTGACTAATGTAGAAATATGTTTAAAAAAAAAATAAGAATTTGAGACCAAAGAAAGTGTCAACAAAACTGTTATGAGAAGTGAAAGGAACAGGGTACAAGCTAGATCAAAGAATGTGTACAATGTATTACATCCAATTAAATAATTAAATTTAATTTAAAATAAAAAAAACTTTTAATTTCAAATTTTCTCCTGTTCTCTCTTCCCACCACATTCATAGTGAAAACAAGCAATTTGATATAGATTATACATGTGTAGTCATACAAAATATTTCCACAATAGATATGTTGTAAAAGAAAATATAGATTCCCTCAAAAAAAATCCCTGAAGGGGAAAAAAAAAAGTATGCTTCAATTCAGATACTATCACTTCTGTCTCTGAGCATGTATAACACTTCTCACTATAAGTATTTTAGAGTTGTCTTAGAATGTTGTATTACTGAGAATAGCTAAGCCATTTACACCTGATCATCTTAAAACTTTTTACCCATTCACTTTTTATCAGTTCATCAAAATCTTTCCAGGTTTTTCTGAAACCATCTTGCTCATCATTCCTTATACCAAAATAGTATTCCATCATAATTACATAATACATTTTTGTTCAGCTATTTCCCAAATGATGAGCTTTCTCTCAAGTTTTAATTCTTTGCTATCATAGGAGAGCTTCTTTTAATATTTTCATACATATAGGTCCCTTTTTTTAAAAAAAATCTCTTTTGGGATACAAATCAGTAGTGAGTTGTATTGCTAGGTCAAAGGGTATGCCTGGTTTTATAGTGCTTTGGACATAGTTCCATATTATTCTACAGAATGGCTTAATCAATTCACAACTCCAATAATGCATTAATGTCTCATTTTTCCCACATCCCCCCCCAACTATTTGTCATTTTTCTTCTGTTTTCTTAAATAACCTAATAGGTATGAATCTGAGAATAGCTTTATTTTGCATTTCTCTAATCAATAGGGAGAACATTTTTCTATATGTGTAAATATAGCTATAACTACTTCATCTGAAAACATTTTTTTATCATTTATCATTGGGAATGACTCTTATTTATATAAAAGTGACCCAGTTCTCTCAGTGTTTGAAAAATATAGCCACTATCATAGAAACTTGCTTCATTTTTTTTCAGTTGCTAACTATATTCCCTCTATCCTGCATCCCCACCTGTTTATTCTTTTCTATCCTTTCTTTTATATTTTCCCTTCTCAGAAGTATTTTGCTTCTGACTATCCTCTCCTCCATTCTACTTTCCATTCTATCACACGCTCCAATCCCATTCTTTTATCACCTTCCCACCTTATCTTCCTCTGGGGTTAGATACAATTCTATACCCAAGTGAAAATTTATGTTATTACCTCTTTGAGCCAATTCTTATGAGAATAGGTTCATACAGTTCCTCTCACTTCCCTCCACTTCTTCATTGTAAAAGCTTTTTCTCACATCTTTTGTGGCATATAATTTACCCCATTCTACCTTTCTCTTTCCATTTCTCCTATCCTCTCTCGCTCCCTAATTTATTTTTTCAGATACCATCCCTCCATATTCAACTCACACCTCTGCCCTCTGACTAAGCATACTCTTTCTAACTGATTTAATAATTAGAAAGTTCTTAGAAGTTACAAATATGTTTTTCCATCAAGAGACATGAAAGGTTTAACCTTATTTAGCTCCTTATGTTTTCCCTTTCCTGTTTATGTTTTTATTTTTCTCTTGAGTTTTGTATTTGAAAGTTAAATTTGCTATTCAGCTCAGGTTTTTCATCAATAATGCTTGAAAGTGCATTATTTTATTCAATATCCATTTTTTCCTCTAAAGGATTATGCTCAGTTTTGTTGGTAAGTGATCCTAGCTACTTTGCCCTCCAGAATATCATATTCCAAGCCCTCAAATCCTTTAATGTAGAAGCTGCTAAATCGTGTTATCCTCTTCATGATACTGGGACATAGAATCTTTTTGGTTGTTTGTAATATTTTCTGCTTGACCCGGGAGCTCTGAAATTTGACTACAGCATAATGAGCCTATGCCCTCTCCACTGGAATTTAAGGTAACCTAGATCTGAAAGAGAAAATCAACCAGAGTCATCTGAGTGGAGATGAATTACCTCATCTAGATTGCTAGAGATGGCTGAATCTCATTATTAAGCCATATTCTTATGGGAGGAGTTAAAGATCATTAACCCATATCTTCATTGTCTTATTGTGTTCATTAATCGGCTCACTTTCTCATTAATTATTCACTAATGAAAGTTGATTAGCTGGCTGACCATTCCAACATTGGAATTAACATAGTCATCTCAATTATTGACTCTCTTCAATGTTGCTCTCTGTGATAGCTCAAAATAGAACAAAATATGACAGAATGAAAGACATAGACCCATCTAAACCTGATATGACTCATTTGCAGGTTTCCTGTCCTCTGGATATGTCTCCATCTTCCTAACATAACTAAAAACTTTTATGATTTATACTTATCTTTCCCATTTGGTAAGGGTCAGTGTGATGATCGTGTATTTAAAATCAGCTGGAGTCAGGAATGCAGGTTAAGGGAAAAATCTTCAATCTTTATTCTCAGTAAAGGTGAAGAAGAATTGCGATAGCAATATAGGCAGCTGCATCAGGAAGCCAGCTAGCAGAGGGGGATCTGAGGTGAAAAGTGGTCTCAATAGCAATGCGAACAGCTGTGACAAGATGCCAGCCAGCAGTCTCCTTCTGCTTCCCTTTTCCACTCCTCTGCCTCCACCCAACAAAATCGTCATTTCCTATACAACACATCAGGACTTGCACAAAGAATGGGCGGGGGCCATTCTTTCTCCAAGCATATATATTAATAGAGTATGGTCCAATTACTATTTAGTCTCATGTGCTTGGGACCTCAGTGCATCAACTCAAGCCTCAGCCCATTACAGGCCAGGGCATTTTGAATTAGTCAATAACAAGCATCTTGTGGCCTGTATTATCAAATATGGGAGAGCAATCAGACTTGCCTGAAGAAGAATTTGCTCTCTTCCAGTAAAAATTAGGCTCTTTTACTGTCTCCACTGGACTTTCCAGTAGAAAAGGGAAGGTGGTAGGAACTCAGGCATTTTTCAATTTACTAATAGGAATGAGAAGGAATTTGGAACTGCTGGGAAGCCTCTTCCTTCTCTTTTTTGCCTAAACATCGTACTCCTCCATCATATATAGCTTATATACTTCATTGTTTTCTTTTTCTTTCCAAGGCTCCTGCTTTTAGGCATTTCATTTTAGATTTTGAGCCTGTATTTATAGGAGTTGCAAGGTAAAAAATCATTATTTTATGCATTGCTAAGTTCTGATTCATTCTTGACCTGCCTTCCCAAAATTGATGCTAAAGACTGGATCACTGCTTCTTTCCTTCTTATTTTCTGACATCAGCAGGATATCCCTCCCCACTGGTTCAGGAGATAAGGTACTTTAACTGTTTCATAATTCTGCCTTTCTTTAAACATTTTGATGAAGTTGTGTTGAACCTGTGGATTCTATCCTCCATGCACCCACCCACATACACATATACTTCCTCGCACATTCTTCCTGCCTTTAACAACCAAAGTATACAACTCTGTGAAGTGAACCTAAAAGAGGGAGCTCCAAGTTCAATCAAGAATGAAGAGGATTACCCTTCTGTTAGCCTTGTTTTCTATGTGGGATTGTTGGAAAATTACTTTGGATACAGATTTTCTGATATTATTTTCTTGAAGTGGCTTATCCCTTATATAGAACAGTACTTTTTGAATAAGTTTTGAACAAGATTGTAATCTGATTTTATTATACAACATAACAAAAACTACAGAAACAATGGATCACATTTATATAACACTTTAGAACACTTTACATGTATTATTTCATTTCATTCTCAAAACAATTCTCTGATGAAGGTGCTATTATTATCTCTATTGTTCAGGTGAGGAAACTGAAACACTGACAGTAAGTGACTTGATCAGTATCACACCATTAATAAGCATTATGATTTGAACTCAGGTCTTCCTAATTCCAAGTCTAGCATTATATCCATTATATTATCTATAGAGTGGTGGGACTAAAAAGATGTAAGAACTGCAGCAAGAAATCTAACCCAACTGTCCTTTTAGTACAACATTTTGATGATAACACCAAAGGACTATCACTGCATCTCAGTAGTGATCTATAAGGCTCAGTTCCAATTCAGCCAGTAGTTTCACAATTTAACCAAAGAAGTCTATAGGAGTCTTGAGCAGATGCTTCTCGGTCCCAATGACAACAGTGTGGATTTGATACCCAATAAAAAAGCTATTCTTGGATTGCTCCAGAACACTAGCATGAGAAGGGCATTGGAGAAGGATTAATGTTATTAGACATGGAGGATGAATTTAAATTGGGATCGTGATGACCGCGTATTTTGAAATCAGCCGGAGTCAGGAATTCAGGTGAAGGGAAAATATTCAATCTTTATTCTTTTTGAGGTGAAGGGGGATTAGCAATGTGAGCAGCTGCAACAAGACGCCAGCCAGCAGTCTCTTTCCATTTCTCTCTCCGCCCCTCTGCTTAGACTCACCAAAACCATCATTTTCTATACAACCCATCAGGACTTGCACAAAGAGTGGGCGGGGGCCATTCTTTCTCCAAGCACATATATTAATAGAGTATGGTCCAATTACTATTTAGCCTCATGTGCTTGGGATCTCAGTGCATTACTCAAGTTTCAGCCCATTACAGGGATGAATGGATTTGGACCACAGGGGATTAATAAGAAAGAATGTTGGGTTAAAACAACCATATCATTATGATAAGAGCTGTGGATATAAGAAGGAAATTGTCAACCTTTGAGATATGAACTGAAGATAAAATCAACTTCTAGGCCACACAACAAAAATGATAAAGATGATGATGATGATGATGATGACTGATCTTTATATAAGCATTTTAAAGGATGTAAAGTGTTTTATATGTATTATTAAATTTTAGCCTCAAAACAACCCTGTCGGGTAGACACTTCAAGTATCATGTCCAAAGTTGAGGAAACTGAGACTTAGAGAGATTAAGTGATTTGTCACTTGTCACATAGCTAATAAATGACAGGGGTAGGAATGTTTCATAACTTCAAGTCCAGAGTTCTTAAAAATGCACTGAACTACCTCAGTAAAATCATCCTTTGATAAAGTGACTGGGTTGGTTATTAGCTAAAGATTTACATGTCTTACCATGCAGGACAGGAATTCTAGATAGGTTGACTGATGAGATATATGTGCATCCTATCAGGACGAGCCTAGCTAGATAAATAAAGATTACAATTACAATATGGATGAAACATGGCCAAAAAACTCCAAAATAACAGGAGGCTTTAGTGGACTATAAGCTCATAGGGACTTTACAGATCATTTTACAGAATAGAAAAGGAAGCCTAAAAAGAATAAATCAGTTGTCCAAGATCATAGAGTTAGTTTTTGACAGAGCTTAAGACTAAGGCTTAGGTATCCTTGCTCCCAGTTCCTTCCATTCTCTACCATAACAGCATAGTATTTGTATTATGTGTGTTTTGGGTGAAGGAGAGAAGAAAGGAAAGGAGTCTGGACTTGTGATTTTATCACTGTATAGACCTCCTGGTATTTGTGGACAATTCTTTCCACAGATGCAGATGAACAACCTTCTGCAATTTATGATCTGAACCAGGAGATCATTATATACTTCGACAACGATATTGTATGAGAATGTATTCTGATGGAAGTGGATTTCTTTGACAAAGAGACCTAACTAAGTTTCAATTGATAAACGATGGACAGAAACAGCTACACTCAAAGAAAGAACACTGGGAAATGAATGTGAACTATCTGCATTTTTGTTTTTCTTCCCGGGTTATTTTTACCTTCTGAATCCAATTCTCCCTGTGCAACAAGAGAACTGTTCAGTTCTGCAAACATATATTGTATCTAGGATATAATGAAACATATCTAACATATATAGGACTGCTTGCCATCTAAGGGAGGCAGGTGGAGGGAGGGAGGGGAAAAATTGGAACAGAAACGAGTGCAAGGGATAATGTTGTAAAAAAAAAAAAATTACCCTGGCATGGATTCTGTCAATATAAAGTTATTATTAAATTAAATAAAATATTTTTTTAAAAATTATGATCTGAGAAAGTTGCCAAGAACATTAAGTAGTTAAGTATTTCAGAAGGTTTTTCTAATTCCAAGGCTAGCCCTTCAGCCATTATGCCAAGTTTTTTACATGTATCTTTGTATTTTAATTATTATTTATTAATCAGAAAATGTGATTTACCAAAATATTCTGTGGTAGGTTAATCTTCTCTTTCTGGATGTTCCTCAAATTATATATTAAAATTGAGATTAATTTTCAAATGCTCTTAAACAATAATGGAATAAGCATAAATTACATACATCCTTTGAGCCCCTTAAAATGGGAAACTATCAATAAAGAATTCCACTGAGTTCTCACAGAAATGAGTTCACTCTAACCATATTAGGATAAACTATAGCATCTTTTTCCTTAAAAAGGAAGTTAGTTTTATTGGTACATTATATTGATATTTTTGCATGACTTTCATTTCCAGATATAAGCTCCCTTGCCTCTCTTCCACCAAATATTATTGAACCCCCGTCTTTTAAAAAATGTTATTAATATCTTTTGTTTTTTACATAAACATCATTGCTGATATTAGCTCCCCTGCTCATTATTGAACCTTCCTCTTAAAGGAAATAGTTAAGTAAAAAGTCAGTTTACATTTGGTAGAAAATTCAATATTCCGGCCCTATATTTTCCTTTTCTATGCCTACCTGTCAGAAGAAAGCTATGTTTCATTACCTTTTCTTTGGAACCAAGAATACTCATTACAATTACTCAGAATTTGATTTCCATGTAGTATTCTTTTCATTTAGATTATTGCAAGCATTGTGGGTACCATTCTTCAGGTTTTTCTTGCTCCACTCTGCATCATTTCATACAAATCTTCTCATGGTTCCCTGGGTTCTTCCAGTCATCATTTCTCATATAACAATAATATTCATCTACATTCCAAAATCATTTTGTAGAGGTCTCCCCCAAGGATGGGCATCTATTTTGCTATTGGGCATTTTCTAAAAGATGTTCAGTTTTCACAAGTGATCCCTTGCTCTGGCTTTTATGCAACTTCCTTCAGAGAACCTGCTGCAGCTTGCACTGTCAAAGCTGCAACAGAAATCTGCTTCTTGACTTCTGCCCAGGCCTGTGAAGGATTATTTTTTTGTTTGTTTTCAATATCAAAGAAAGCATCATAAATTCCTAGGAATGCCTCCCCTGCATACTTGTTATGACTACTTGGAGCAAAGATGATGTTCCTGTTGGTAAAATACAATTTTATAAATATCTGTTCAATTAAAAAATGTAAGCTCTTGTTTGAAAATGAACATTGATTATATTACTTACTATTCTTTGGTTGTGTGGAAGAGGGAAAGGGAAATCCCAGTCCTTTTAGAAGATGATTGTATCAAATTATCATGCTAGGAGACCATGGGCTTTGAGCTGTACATTTGAGAGGGTTGAACTCTAGGATATTTATAAATTCCTTTCAAACTCCATAGTCTATGAAGTGATATTTAAGTTGTATGTTATAGTGGATCCAGTAGAGGGAAGACATAAGAGCTAGAAAGGACCTCAGAGGCTATTGAGTCCAATTCTCTTGATGAATAGATGAGGAAAGTGAGGCTGGTGGATATTAATTGACTTGCCCAAGTGTCTGAATCAAGATTTGAACTTGTATTGCTGATTCTGCATCTCTCAGAACACAGGTTTGATTTGTAGTTCTACTTCTTGTTCTTTGTGTTACTCTAAGTAACTCATTATATCCAAGTCTGTTCTATCATCAGAAAAATTAAAAAGTTGGATTAATTGAGCCCTAATATTCACTAGATCTCTAAATCCTATGATGCAGTAGTGAAGAGTGATTTGTCTAAACTACATATTCATCATTCCTCAATAAAACCTGCTTGTGACCAATAGCTTGAATAGATGAGAAAGTTATATAAGCTAAGGATTATAGTTTTGTGGCAATTTTTCTCTTCTGTCAATTTATCCTTTTTGTGATTTTATAGATATACAGTCAGTATCTGTCTGTCTCTATCTCCCTTCCTTTTCCCCCCACCACATTTATATTTCTATACCTTGATATCTATATTTCCTGTTTATACATAGCACTTTGCATTTTATCTCCCACATTAGATTCAGAGTTTCTTGAGAATGGTATCTCTTGGTTTGGTTGTGCTTTTTCTTTCTTTATATTATTCACACGCAAGAGCAACATACTTAGTAAATGTTAGTTCACAGACTCATTAAATTTGCAACTTTGGCTTGGATTGGTATAATAGTCTAACCAAGTGAGCTTGGTTGATCTCCAAATTGCTAGAAATCAAATGATACATTAAAGACTCTTTCAATATCAGAACTGAGAAGGGAGCTAAGATGCTACCTACTGCATTTTTCTTCCCCTCAACTCTACAATATCCTTCTCATTGGTTATTCAGCTTCTGCTTAAAGGCCAAGTGATAGGAAACTAATTTTTTTTATTCTTCTTTTGTATATTTCAACTCATTGTGCACAGTTCTGCCTCCCAGTTTAAAAAGAAGCCTCATTTCTTTTTTGCAAATCCTCAATGAAGTCTTCCCTGATTTCTCCTAGTTGGTAATAATCTTCCCCGTCAGACTTTATATAAGACTATGTTTGCCATTTCTTGAATTCCCTCATTGTGCATTAGGTATTATTTTCTGTTTCTGCAATTTCATCTTATCCAACTATTTAAAGTTTATGCTTCCTCTGAAGCCTAGCACAAGGTTTATAATAAACAGTTAATGTGTATTTATGCCATTTTATTTTGTTATTGTCATTTTCTTATCTCTGTAAGCTAAAAATCCCCAGTTCTTTAGCCTATTCTTTAGTGAGCATTAAAATAATGCTCCAAAACAAACAAAAAACCAAATTTCCCATACTCCAAAATCAAAAGTTGTTATTCTTGATGAGTTTCTTAACAATTATGCATGTGGTATTCTATGTGTCCCTCAGAAGGCATAAACATCTGAGTCCTAACAAATGAGAATTGCCTGATCAAATTCTAGAACTTCGACATTGGGAAAGCCATTTCTAACCCTTATTATAACTGTCTCTAGGTTTACATTATTTGGAAAGCATTAAAAATGAAACTGTAAATTCATATTACCTCTAAGGAATATTCTTGCCAAAGAGTAATCACTAGAAAAATGTGTGAGTAATAATTTTCAAAAATTCTTATTTCATTTAATTCTCAGGTATTATCCTCAGACTTTTCCCAAAGGCTGACATTTGAATATATATATATATGTGTGTGTGTGTGTGTGTGTGTGTGTGTGTGTATGCAATTTATAGTAGACTTTTTCTCCCTTCTTACTTATAGAATGAGCTTCCAGGCAATCCAAGAGGATCAATAAAGGATCTTTCTAAAAACATTAGCTGATCATTGATAATTCTCACTGAAATTGGGCTAAAAAAGATAAGGAAACATATTTCAGCATATTTGAAAATAAACATTTTAAGCCAGGTAGCTTCATGTTCACAATAAAAGCAAAGCAAATGTGGCTTCTAAAAGCTAGCTCTTCCTTTCTTGCCTTGTCCTGGTACAAGGTAACTCTCAGTTCTTAAAGGTCAAGATCATCAGAACTTAGGTTCTAGTATATCTTATAAAGCCAAAAGAATTCTGAGGACAAACAGGAAATCAGATATTTTAATCTCACATCTGATGCTGTATTTGTTTGAAAAAGGTTCATTGATTAGGCCAATAGACTTTATATAAAATCCCAAGAAATGGATATATCACAGACTAATGAATTTACAGAGTAGAATAATAGTGTTTAGAACATAAAGGGATTCTGGATATCTCAAGTCAAATCCCTTCATTTTATAGAGGATGAAATTGGGGCCGAGACAAGTTTAATAATTTAGATAAAGTTAGAGCTAGATGTTGAAGGAATCTGTTTCACTCAAAGAGTGGGCCCAAGTTTTCCCAGGGATGAAGCATATTAATGGAGAAGAACATGGCAGAGTGAGCAGGAACAATAGCAGTGAAAGAGCATATTTGAAAATAGACAAATAGCCGGTCAAAGTGCAGGTGTATTAGAACACAGAAAAGAAGTACCCTATTCCTCCAAGGAATGCCTATAGTTTCCAGTTCTTATAATTAAGAAAGTGGTTTTCCAGAAAAGGGCTCTTTTGTAAGGGGCTGCTGGCACTGAGAAGAAATAAGAGAAGCCAGTGGAAGATGGCAAAATTCCAGGACAGCTATCTCTAACAAGTTCAAAGATAGTAGTGCCTCTATGTTACCATGGGGAGGAATTGTATTCTCTTGGATATCAATACTATGGGCAAAGCCCAGTGGACCTGTTCTGGATTTTGTTCTTCCAAAAGTGACTTTCCATAAATAAAAGATAAGGAATTCAAAGAAAGGTTTTCTGACCCTAAATCCTGTGTTCTTCAGCCATACATTTTGAAGTAAAGTTACTCCAAGCACCATGAAATTCTCATGAAATAGAGAATTGTAAATATTTGGCTAATTTAAGTGAAAATTACATCTAAGCCATGTAAATGTACATGCTTAAATTTCACATCAGAAATTAAAACCTTATCTATAAATCTCTCTTGGAGGCTGAAAGTAGGAGATAGAACATCAAGAAGAGTATTATTGTGTGAGTAACATAACTGATAATTAATATGAGCCAAATATAGTCTAAAGTCTGAAAGGGGACCTATCAATGCCCTAACTTTGGTATTTGAAAGGAATTTTCTTTGGACAAATTATTTTCACAATGAGCAAATGAAATATATCTTCAAAAGCAGGGTTTCTTAAGTTTTTTTCTATTCATAATCCCATTTCACCTGGGAAATTTCTCATGACCCCATCTCGAATCTGAGCTGACTTGTTGCTGGAAGTGTTCATGCATGCATAGTGTAATATGTATGTTCAGAACCAAGGCTGCAGTGAAGTACTGTGATACACCATGGCTATCACATGCTTCTGGAAACACTGCAGATTGATTATGCATTTCATTTTGAATCAATTTTTTGTCTTTGCATTCAGAAAACTTTTACCATTGCCAAATTTTTCATGACCCCAACATTCAGTTATATAACCCCCATATGGGATCCATACTTCAATAAGTTTTACTCTATGGTACAGCACAAAGAGTGCTGCATTTGGGGTCAAGGGGCCTAAATTAAAATTCTAGTTCTGTAATCCTTGAGTATATCATACAATTTCCACTGATGTCAGTTTCTGCATCTATAAAATAATGCAAACAGCAGGCAATGAGGGGGAGTAGGTAGTAAGCTTGGTGGTCATGGGCCAAGGAGAGCTTAAAATTAGAACCACAGAGTCAGAATGAAGAGACAGAAGGGACATTAAAGCTCATGTAGGCCAAATATCCTTATTTCGCAAATGATAAAATTGAGGCCCAGAAATGTCATACAAATATGTTCCATGAGGAAAGACTAGGAAGTCAAACGTTTTTGGTGAAGTGAGCTCTTTCAGGGCAGCAGCTACTTTGCTTTGCTTTTTGTATTCTCACTACAGAGACTGGCACAGAATAGATACTTAGTAAGTCTTCTTATTAGTTTGATAAATAGACACTGATACCCAAAGACTATTTTAACATTGATAACACAAGTGAGTTAAATGGCTAATAGGGAAGGATGACAGGGACATAGCCAGCGTATTCATCTGGCATTCTCTTGATATTGGAAGAAAGACAAGAAGTCATTAGCATGCCTGAGGGGATCCCCTGTTGCAAATTTTTGGAAGAACTAGGGCAAGAATCAGAAGGGATGGGACAGGCAAAGGATTCAGGGGTATGTTAGAACAAATTTGGACCAGCTTCTTAAATTTTCAGTGTGAGCATTTATACCTTGGAAACTGGCAAATACTTTTAAAAAATACAGATTGAATTAATATTTTGTTGATGGTCTAGGCTTTAAGAAAATGTTGTGGAAAATACTAACAATTCAGATTAAGTTTTAAATGTGATGTGTGGACTTTTTTTCCTATATATGTTAAACAAATTAACAGCACTGCCCTTACATTATTAAAGGACTATCCTGAATTGATGAGATCATGGAACTATTTGAGTATCTGAGTAATATAAGAGAGTATTCCTATTTATTTCCTTTGTGATTTCCTTGATGTTGAAAATTCCCAGTATTCCAACTCCCCCTAATATTCATTATATAATATAGAATCACAATTTTCTTTAACCTATATTCTTAGTTGTTTAGAACAATGAGAGGCTAAATGATTTATAACCCCTGGTCTCCTTTACTTTACTAAGACAAGTGTGCCAGACTGGCTACTATGTAACTATGCTTAATATATGTTCACATGTCACTTGTAGAATTACCTATGCTTAGAATATGTTCATGTTCTACTCACCTTGTTTGTGTCTAAATCTTGCAATCTCTTGCTGAAGTTAGTAGTTGTTTCTATAAAATTCTTCACTGCTGAGAAAAGTGGTCTGGAATAAAGAGCGTCTAATCATTAAAAGTCTAATTATCCATTACATTCTGGCAAGTATTGTACAGAAAGAATCAAAAAATGTAGTCTCTATCTTCTTGGAGTTTATAGGCTACAGTAAAAAATCCTGAATGAAGAGGATGATACATTTCTATTGATAAGTAAAAGGAATAAAAAGTGACTACTGTATAAGAAATGCTACAATTATATACTATATGATTAGTATTTCCTGTTAAGTTTTTGCACAATGATCATTGTCATTAATAGTCCCCCTCTAGCTTTAGCTCTAAGATCCTAGGATAACAAATTCCAGGAAAAAAAGTGTTTTCATCAAATCACATACCAAAAGATACACTGTATTCTTGCAGTTTTTCTGGATGTTTCTGAGCCAGTTCATAAATGTTGTTAACATATTTTTGTAAAACTTTGGCATAGTCTTGACAATTCAGAGGGAGAACAATGGAGTCAGCCAATTCAAAAAGGATGTCTCTTCGGACCGAGCCACTATGAGGTGATTCGTAAAAGTGGGGTCATAAAAAATTTTCCACTATTTCATAAGTTTCATAGGCACTGTGATAGTTGCTGTATCTGTCTGTTTTCTACAAATGTAAGAAAAAAAAATTCTCAGTCTTAGAAATACAACACCCAATAAAATAATATGGAGCTGAACAACAAAAAGTCTCTAATGAAATTTCTTGGCCAGTTGCTGAAAAAAACTTTTCTCCTGTATCTTTCAATCCTTGTTTTTCTTAAGCTTCATCTCAAGTCCTCCTCAAACATGTTCTCTTTGCTTATCCATTTCTTCCCTCCACCCCCACCTCTCTCCTCAGTGTTTTCTCAACAAGCATCTAAAATTGCTCTGAGCTCTTTGCAAGCTTGAAATGTTTTATTTTTTTCCTTGTATATGCTTTAAAATTCTTGTTGAATTGAAATTGAATTGAACATAATAACATACTGAAAAAATGTGATAATGATTATGATAATTGATTAAGTTGACTAAGGAGACATCTGAAGTTTAGCCTTAGGAGTCTTCAGGGATTTGGATTTTCAATGTGAATTTCAAATACATTCAGTTAGAATGTGGTTCTAGTTTACTAATCTCCTAACTTGGCACACTGCTGCTAAAAATTTTAAATTTTGTTTGTTTTATTCTGAATTTCAGGGGGAAAAGGGAAGGATTTCTGTAACATAATACAATAGAAAAAAAAATGACTTTATGTGAAACTGAAAAGCTTATATACACCTTCCTATTCCTTTTAAATATAAAGTTATCTTGAAACTTAAAAAAAAATTTTTTTCTTCTCTCCCTGCCCCATTCTAGAAATGGCTAACAATAGACACAAACATGTTTATGGTATATGTGTGTGTGTATACATGTATGCACACATATGCCATTCTTATCATACTATTTGTCTTTATCTGGTTGAAGATACATTTTCCTTAATATGTCCTTTGTACTTAATTTTGGAATTTGTAATAGTCAAAATGACTTAGTCACTCAGAATTCTTAAAAAAATCTTTTGTTACTATCTAAAGTGTTCTCATTTCATGCATCCTTATTTTTGTGGAAGTCTTTCTACATTTTGCTAAGATCATCAAGCTTGTCATTTCTTATAACATAGCAGTATTCCATCACAATCACACACTACTACCTGTTCAGCTTTCCCCAAATGATGGACATTTCTGTAACTTTGGTTCTTTGCCAATAACACAAAACAAGTAATTACCAGAAGAAAATAAGAACAAATAAAGAGGATGATGTTATAAGCTATCATCTGAGACAAAGCAAAGGGAACCCTCATTTTCTGCATCCCTAATTCAATCTATATATAGGATTAGAGACACAGAAGCAAGAAAATCATTATATTGGCCATCCAAGAAATATTGGTTCTCTAACCTTATGAACTCCACCTCCTGGGTCGTGGTCAATTGTCAATCTCTAGTCTTTAGAAGGAAGAGAAGTGAGTTGGAGCCTTCCATGAAACCTTGTGTCTTCTTTTTCATGTGTCTTCCACCTGATCTCCAGCCTCACTTAGGAAAAAATTTCTGCCTTCCATACAACAATTAACATACTTACAATTAACATACTTACATCTAATCATACCCTTTCACATAGAAGTTGTTTTGAACACATTGTAATGGTCCAACATCCATTCCCAATTCATCCATAATTCCTTATTTCCCTATCACTCAAACCTTCTATCACAAATTTTCACACAAAAATAAATCAAACCCTTCCATTTTACCCTGTAGGATGTTTGTTTCATAAAAACACAAAATTCCCTTCATCTTAAATTATTTTCTTCAACTTTTTCAATCTTCTATTATTAAAAGTTAATACTCCCACCATCAATTCCAAGACCTCTTTGATCACCCCCTTCTAGTACTGGCCTTACTTTAGCTTATTCCTCTTCTCTTCCAAGCTGGGACCAGAGCTGTTTGTCTAGTTCAGTCAACTGTGTTAGGTGCCCATTGATTAATCGGAATTCTCTAACCTGGGGAACTTGCCTGCATTCAGGGTATGAGAAAAGTGTGGCTCTCTAGCTTGAGAAGACACATACTCTGCACAAGCTGTGCCCCCACCTGATGACGACTGGCTCAGAGAAGTAGCTCCAACAGATGGCACAGGTGATCTGGCTCTGCAATTTCGGCAATATTTCCACAGCAATAGCCATTATCCTCTCTCCATCTGCTTTTCTCCAGCAGTTGAGATGAAGAGACTTCACTTCCATTCAAAGCACATTTCTGAGCAGGAGGATGCTCTTCTCTCATAAGAGGTAGTCCCATCCCCATGATCCAAGAAGAAGCTGTCCATTTTTCTTTTGCATATGCAATGGGATCCTTGTGACCTCTTTTCTATTGCAGTGATCTTCACATCTATCTGTTAACTGTCTCCCTCTTCCCTAATCGATCCTTTCCACAGTTGCCAAATAAATTTCCACAAGTGAGTTGTGGAAATGTCTAAAAAGGGAGTAATAGAAAAACTGGCTTATTTCTTATTTAAAGTAATAGAATATATTTTTGTAAACAGTTCAACATATGAAACATTGATTGAATTTTATTTTTAATAATTACAAATTACCAAAAAAGTCTTAGTGGGTCCCAGCCCACAGCCTTATCTATATGCCCACCCCTAGACCTGCTCACCTGCCTTCAGGCTCCAACCCAGATCACACAAAGACAGACTGGCCAAGAGGTGCAAACTCTGTCTATTCAGTCATTCTGTCAGTGGGGGTACCTGGAAGCAAGAGTTCAGGAGTACCAGAGACTGAGTTTTCCTCAAGACTGTCTGGTTATGCTGCCTTTCTTCCTGGATTGCCTGTGCCCAGCCCTCTCAGAACTGCTTAGGTGGAGACCTAGAAGGGAGGCTTCTGGTACCTCCCCAGAGGAGATCTAGCGAGAGAACAGCCTCTTGCCTTCTCAAGAAACTTATCTCCTTTAACTCTTGCAAGACACAACCTCCTCCCTCAGAGGCCAAGCCCCTTTTTACCTCCTGGGCCCGCCCTACCAGCTGATGTGGCATAGTGGCTCCTTGATACATCTCAAAGGGAAAGCAGTGCCTCATTGCCCCAACAGGTGTGCAAAACTTACCTGGGAATTTTTAGTTTCCTTTCCCTCACTCTATCTTTCACAAATGGAGTTCCTTCTGAGCAAGGTCTGATTTGCCTGTCTTTATCTTCTAATATCTTGCACAGTGCCTGCAAAAGTTGTAGGTGGCCAAGAGAAAGTTAGCTAAATTGGATGGAACTGAATGAGGAGGATTCTAACGAAAGCTACAGGACTAGAAAAGCAAATGCTTCCCCCCCCCCATTCTGCTTGTTTGTCCATTTGTTGCTAACCACTATCTCTATATCTTCTCTGAAGAAGCAGGCTAGATGTTAGAGAGTTCTATAAGGGCTGCTATCAGCATCTGGGAGTATGATGGGACTGAGAGGGGAAATTCTAACTTTCCACATCCATGATCTCTTTGAAAGCCTCAAAAATTGCTGCCAGGAGGGACAAATCTGTTTAGAAGTGGGAAATAAGGCCGCCGGAAACATATGTTCATTGACTGATTAAGGGTACCATCTGAGGCAGAAGGATTCAAGGTTTTGTAAGGGACGTGAGTGGGGGAGCGCTGGAAGATTGTGCAAAAACGCAGGAGTTGTTTGAGGGTCTCTTCAGTCTATTTATACAGTCACACAAATGAGTGAGTCCAAGAGCGCCAGGGTGAGTAAAAAGTTGAGTAGCCCTGGTCTGCTCTGACAGTAATGTTCCACTGATATGTGCAGTGCTTCTGGAGTGTGCCCCACTTCAAATGATAGGGGGTGGAGCCAGGGTGAGGAACTCAATAGAGGAGTACTTACACTGGGGAAGGAAAGAGACAGGATTTTTGATCCCTCTTCCTACATCAAAGCCTTCAAAACTGGTATTGCGCCCCCACCCTTGCTCCTTCTGGGAGCATCAGCCTCTTCTTCTATCCCGCTTAGCCATTGGTGCTAAGCATTGTCCTTTGAGGTTGACTTTGAACTCCGAATCCCTTTTTTGGAACGTGGAGTCCTGGGATACAGCAAGCCTGGTTAGGTTTAAGGCCAGACCAAGATTTGGCGTCTTGTTTTCTGGCGCTGCCTATCTCGAATCGCACCGGGCTGAAGACCTCAGGCTCTTCTCTAACTCAAGAAACCTTGCGCGATCGTCAGTTCTGACTTGGAGAGGAGGCTGGGGGTTGCTGGGCTATAGGTTTTGGCTTTTCTTCTAGTTTTGAAATTCTGTGAGAATTTTGTTTCTTTTCCCAGAAGCTGATGGGTGCTTCCAGAATTGCTGGTGGGATGGTCACCCAGTTCAGAATGCGAGGTGAAGATGAGCGCGTGAGCTGGCCGCAATCAATCTGGCTTCCTCCCTGGAAAGCAAATAACTGAGGGAACTTGGCTTGGGGCAGCGAGAAGCCACGTAAGTCCTCCAATCACCTTTCGTTCCTCCCATCTTAGCAAAAGCATAGCCTTTTCTTCCTTCCCGAAGTACCCTGGCACATCCCCCAGAAAGTCTCCTGGGAACCACGGCTTCTGCCAGTGCTGAGAGTAGTGCATTTGAAGCCGAAGATGGACTTTCAGATCGCCTCTTTATACTATCTGGGTGGAGCTTACCCGCGGGGAAATGATGCCGTGCGTGGTACCGGCTGATTAGGAGTGGGAACTTTCTGGACGTTGAAGAGAAATAATTGGCAATCGCTGTGGCGTTCAGCTTTAGGTGGAGACAATAGAACTCCCCAGACCAATCTCAAGGGACTGTGCTGCCCGATGCAGTCCCCTCTCGGTACTCCCCAGCGCCGTCGTGTGCTGATCTGAACTTGAATGTCCCGGATTTGGTCTGTGTGATGCTCACTGGAGCGTGGTAAGGGGATGCTGAACTGGGACCCCCAGGTCCCGGTGGCCCAGAAATCTAGGGCGTGGGAGTGGGGAACATTATTTTTCTTTGTATGACCTGAGGAGAGGTGTGAACCATAGTTGATAACTTGTCAGGAACTTGATGGGCCTTTGATAGTGGACCCAGTCTGAAGGAGGGAAAGGGTAGAAAAGAGCAGTAGGACATGGTGGAACGCTAAACCGGAGTCTGTGTGCCTCCGTGAGGGAGGGAGGGAGTGGCTTGATCAAGCCAGAACTTTGGGTCCCTTTTCTTAGGGAAACCGTGAAGAAATCAAGGATCTCCATCTCCCTGTCACCATCGACAAGTTAATCTCTTTCTTACAAAAGGCTTTCCTGGTTCTCCTCAATTACACACACCCAGAGAGGGAGAGAGGGGGAGGGGGTAGGGTGGGGAAGGAAAGGAATTAGGAAAGGGGGAGCGAGAGTTGGAGGCCCAGGGAGAAGGAAGGGAAAAGAGAAGGAGGAGAGAGAGGGATGGGGAGGGGCTAACTGCTAACAGAAGTATCAACTGGCACAGGTGTGCCTAATCTTTGTGTGTCCTCCTATCTTTATGTGTGACTAATGCCTGCTTCAAATGGCTTAAACTATGCCCTTAACTAAGTTTCCAATTCCTGAAAGGTAGTAAAGATGCAACAAGTGCTAAGGCTAAGGCATTTCTAAATGCACTTTTCTAGTCATCTTACTTTCCTATATTAACCAACAATTATTTATTAAGTCTTTCTGCCTGGTATTTTATTATGTACTAGGAATCATGATAAATAGAATGCAACAGACCTCAAGTAACAATTGTAATTCCCAATTATGTAGGGATTTAAAGGTTTATGAAGTATTTTTTTTTAACTACAAGAAAATCTTGTAATGGAGGCAGTATTGTTGATTTTGCAGTCAAGGAACTGAACTCAGGAACATTATTTTTCCCATCATCACAGCCTATATCCTCAGTAGGTTTAAATCGAAATCAACTTTGCTTCAAGTCCAGCCTTATGTCTCTTATTCCAGAATTCTCCCCTCGTATGTCCAGGGTTCCAGCTTTTTTCCTCCAAAATCTTTCTCAACCATTGACTTATTTTTTTAATAACTTTCTATTGATAGAACCCATGCCAGGGTAATTTTTTACAGCATTATCCCTTGCTCTCATTTCTGTTCCGATTTTTTCACTTCTGTTCCGATTTTTCCACTCCTTCCCTCCACCCCCTCCCCCAGATGGCAAGCAGTCCTTTACATTCAACCATGGACTTATAATTGCCTAAGACATCCATTAGAAGAAAACCACAGGGCTTTTCTTCAGGGAACCACTCCAAATGATGCTCCCAAACTAAATGTTTTTGAGTGTGGGAAGAGAAGTTACATCTAATGAATTATTTAATTAATTTCATCGCTAGATAAACTGTTTCCTCAACATTGATCTGAGTCAAGATGTTTCCCTGGTTGTTATTAGTAAATTGGCAGTAAATAAGTTATATTGGATTCAGGAGTCACAGGGACCCTGTAGCACTATTTTACTTATCTTAGAAGAACACTTTAAATGGGCCAACACAGCAAAGGACTGAGCCAGGAGACAGATGAGAGACTTAAATGCCTGTTCTGAAGATAGTCCTTTTCTCTGTTGGAAAGTTTGCCTCCATGATATTTCACAAGGCCAACACCTGCTACAACCACCAGAAATTATAGTGCCACTTGCACTCCACTCCAAGCTTGGGGAGAGGGGGAAGATAAAAGCAAAAAAAAAAAAAAAGGGGGGTGGGAATTGTTAAGGGACAGGTCAATTCTCCCAGAGCCTGCACAGCTGTGCATCATAAAGTCTGAAGGAGTTGCAGGGCAGCCTTTGCTGACACAGGTGTTGCCCACTGGGAATGAGATAAATTGGAGGCAGATGGAAGAGGACAGAGGTCAGAAGACATAACAGCCTGTTAGTCAGAGAACAGCAACTGCCTCTCAGTCTCCTTGTATCTTTCTTTCACAAGAGAAAACGCATTCTGCAGGCTTGGGTTGCATCTCCAGCAGCCACTATCAGGTGGCTCCTGTATATTCCAACAGCATCTGTGTATTCCACCAAACACTGAATGGGCAATAATATAATAATAATAAAGCATTCATTTAAAACAAAAGGAAATATAATATTCAATGAGAATACACTAGAAGCTTTTCTGGTAAATATGGGACTGAAGCAAGGATGCTCACTTTCCCTGTTCTTTAAAATCTTTCTGAAAATGCAACTGATAGCAATAAAACTAGAGAAAAGAATTCACGGAATAAAGATAGGTAAAGAGCACATACAATTTTTCCTTTTTATTGATTATATGAAGACTTACTTGATAAGACCTAGGCTATCAACAAATATATTAATTGAGAAAATCAAAATCTTCATCAAAGTTACAGACTACAAAATAATGCTCAAAATTCAACAACATTTCAATATTTTAGTAATGACAAAAGACAAGGTAAGAATAGAAAGGACAATTGCATCCCAAATAATTAGAAAAATGCAAATATGGGAATCAATCTCCTGAAGAAAAGAAAAACTTGAAACGTGTAGTTTTAGTTTTAAAGTGTGCCTTAAAGAAATAAAGAACAACTTCACTTGAGAAAAATGTAGAGATCATGACTAGGTCATGCCAATATAATAAGATGTCAGTACTGCAAAAATTAATTTGAATTTCTAATCTATGCTAGATTTACCAAAGACTTCCTTTGCAAAGACTGAAGAAGAAATTATTTTAAAAAATCATTTGAAGAAACAAAAATCTAAAAATTCAAAGCAAGTGAGGAAAATAAGACTAAAAGAATTGTCTTTTAGGACTCATTTGGGGCAACTCAGTGGATAGAGCACTAGCTCTGAAATCAGGAGGACCTGAGTTCCAATCTGGTCTCAGATACTTAATACTTTCTAGCTGTGTGACCCTGGACAAGTCACTTATTCCCAATTGCCTCAGCAAAAAAAAGTATGCCCACTTCTAAAGAACTCCCAATCTGGTAGAGAAATAGTAGAAGCCATGAGCACAGTACAAGTATTCAGGAAACACAATGTTTTTCTACTTTAGATCTTAAAGATGTTTTATTTTGCATACCAAATTGCAAAGGAAATTTCTTTTTGCATTTAAATGGGTAAATACAGGGGAAGATAACTCCCACCAATTAACATGGGCAGTCCTATTCTCAGGGCTTCTATGAAAGCCCCCATATATTTGGACAGGCACTGACTATTCAGTAGTAGGTGATATCTTGATCTGCAGTCCCACAGACAGGCTTCATTGGCTGCAGCCATAAAAACGCTTAACTTTTTGGTTTTCCTGAACTAGAAAGTTTCTTTGTCTGTCACATTGCCTATCAGTCTGTCAAATATTTAGGCCATGAATTAACTCTTACCTCCTTTTCACTTACAGTAGAGAAAAAGCAAATAATTTTATCACTTCTTGAACTTGTCTCAAAAAAGCAGTTGCTTACTTTCCTGGGCATGGTTGGCTGCTATAGCCTTTCTAATTGAGGAAGCCTCTAAGATCACCTTATTACAGCCATTGGAAACATGAACTCCCTACCATGTTCAGAGAAGTTTTGCCCTCAGCTTTGGAATTGGGAAAAGAAATGATAGTGAACATTTATATGGATTCCAAATATGCTTTTCATGGTTTGCATGTTCATGAGACTATATAGAAAGAAAGGGGACTTTTGACAGAAAAAAAATCCCCCATTAAGTATGCAGGGGAAATTGTACAATTAATGCAAGATGTCCATGGATCTGGAAAGGTTTCTGTTATTTTTTGTAAAGGACAACAGAAGAGGGATTTATTTCAGGCCAAGGGAAACAGGCTTGCAGATTCAGCTGCCTATGCTGCTGCCTGTTTGCTCCTGACCACCCTATCTTTCATTCCCCAACTCCCTGACTCCTGCACTCCCTCATGTACCTCCCAGGAAGAAGTTCTTGCTAAAGAAAGGGGTATACCCTTTCTCCTCAGGTCAACTTCTAATCCCAGAGACCAGGCAATAGAAACTTCTCTTTGACCTACCCCAAAGCTACTCACTTGTGAAAAAACTGTTCTCCAACCCCTTGTGAAACCTATTTTTACCAGTCACAAGCTAGGACAAACAGTAAACAAGTCTATCAGGCCTGCCCGGTTTGTGTCCAGGTAAATCCTAAAGAAGTGTGACTCCTGGAGGTGGGGTACGTACCCAGGGGGGGACTGGCAGATAGAATTTACACATATGCCTCCTCTCAGGAGCTCCAAATAGCTTTGGGTGGGTGGTGACTGCTTTACCCATTGGGTCAGTGCCTTTCCCTGCAAGACTGAGAAGGTTCAGAGTTTTTGCTAAAAGAGATCATACCTTGTTTTGGCCTGCCCAGCTCTTTATAGAGAGACAATGGCCCAGCCTTTGCTTCTCAAATAACTCAAGCTGAGGCACTTAAGATTAATTATCATCTCCACTCTCATTGCCATCCTCTCTATCCAATGCTTAATGCCTTTCAAACATTATGGTGCTTGCACCCTAGGCCACATGAGTACTCCTTTCACTGTGTATAATCTCAAGTTCCAGCCATTACCCTACTCCTTTGAGGAGACAAAAACAGGGATTTGGGAAAAACGTTCTTTGATATTTAGGAAAAACTGTCTATATGTGAGACACACATGAAAGCCTCATCTCTCCTCCCCCAAGACTTCCTCTGGGAGGGGTTCCTGGTTACTGTCCCTGGTATTTCCCATATAAACTCCACTTTTATTTATTCCTTTTTTATTCATTTCTGGCCCTGGCATTTTTAATCTATGTGTGAGAGAGTGCAGACTCCAAATCATGAACTTCCAACTATTTTATAATCAGAATGTCACCTGATACTTGATTCTGACACTCAGCAACTTGGATCCTGCAAGTCAGGTGTGTCCCTTTCTCAGTCTGGACCCCACTTGACAGTTCTACTCCCCTTCTCAGTCTGAAGTAGCTCCAGAAGATTTGGCCGCTGTCCCTTTGTCCTAAATGAGTTTGGTTTCAAACTACTTGAGAAGAGAATGAGAAGGGTGAAGCTTCTAGGAGAATTACAACAGTAATCCTGAGGCCAGAATTTAGGAATGCTATTGTTCTAACAATCTGCTTGTCAAGGATCCTAAAGTCTCCTGGCTTTCGAAATACTATGGAATGCTAGAAATATTGCTGACTGTCAGATAACTATCTTTTGGTCAGTGATAACAGGGTTTCTAAGGCAAATGGTGAAGTATATACCAGACCACTCCTCAGTTCTACCTTTAAGTCATAAAATTTGTATATCAGTGACTCAAAGAACTGGATCTCTTTTCCTATAAATTTATCTTCTTGCTCCTGGTTCTAAATCCATTTGGAAGTTAGTCTACTTCAATTGGTGTTACAATTATAAAACTTTGCCCCTTGACTTGGAGATGGGTTCAAGCCTGCAAATTCTTTTGAGACACCTGGAGACACTGGTCTGCAATTCCAACCTTTTGGGGTTTCCTTCTGAACCTCAGTAGGGACACACAAGAGAAAACATTGCAAGCACCTTCAGTATCTTGACCAAAAAAAAAAAAAAAAAAAAAAAGCAAAAATACTCCATGGAAAATAGGTAAGTCATACATGACTGAATTATCAGTAACTCTCCCAAACCTAACCCCAGTATGATAATCACAAAGAGAAGTAAATATAGTCTATTGAGTGACAAACCTATTGTGAGTCCTGTAGATATTACTACTGTTATGTCACAGTTCTCTTTATCTGTCCTGACTCAGTTTCCCTGCACTAGTTTCCCTTGTGTCAGTTTCCTTAACTGTTCTGTCTCAATCCCCTAAGTAAACTCCCCGCTCTGGTCCATTAAGTCCAAGGACCATTTGCTCTAAGGTTATAAATTGTTAGCAAGATAAACAAGAGAGTAGACCTCCTGACTCTTTTCTGCCCTCAAGAATTTACAATATCCCTCTAAAATATTCCAAGATACCTCACTTGACATCTTTATCTCTGTGTATTCAAACATCCTGTTTCTGGGTTTTGGGGGTTTATGGCCTCCCCTAATCTGACCAAGGCTTTCCCACCTTTTTCCTCTTCTTTGTCTCCAAAAGGTACTTAAAGGTTTGAGATTTTCCCATTCATTGCTGGAAGCTGTATGCTGGACGCTGGATTCTTTGAGATGACAGTCTCCTCCAGCCCTGGGATCAACATGGATTCTTGGTCCCACTATATCTTTATCTCTGTCTGACTGGATAATTTGAGACGAGAGTGCTGTCCAGTCAATTTTACTCTCCCATTAATAAAATATTAAAAACTCTCTAATCTCTCTCCTGCCTCAGTTTCTCCAGTATTATACTACATTCAGGCAAATTTTGAAAACCAAAGGTCTCCAAAATTCTATTCAGATATCTCTTATCAATCAAGTTTTTTCCATAACTGTGAAAAACACAGGTATAATCCCAAAATGCATCCTATAACTCAAGCAGGATTATCCTTGACCAATACCATCCCTGAAGCTACTTTTTCAATTCCCTTATTTAGTTGGCCAAGTGCCCAAAAGACAGATACAAGCGGTCTCAGCATTTAGAGATAGATTTGTTGCCCTAAATTTCTAACATTTTCACTCAGGAGCCCAATTTAACAATTGATCTACTTATTTAGCTTATATTAGAAATATATTTTTCCTAAATCAACAAATGTTATGTTCCTTTTTTTCTTCTATTTTATTTTTCTCATCTCTAATCTGTCCCTGGAGTTGTGGAATGGGAGGGGAACTTGATTCATTCTCTTTCCTCCGTGGGGGGCTGTTAGCAAGATAAAATCAATGACAAAACTTTACCATCTCCACATGTTATGAAAATTTAAGATAAAGTTATTGTGACATTAACTGGTATGATTTGGGGGTTCTTGAACTAGACATGAGTAGCTGGTTCTGGGGCATGAGGAAAACAGAGGCTGTGATGACACAAAAAAAGGGACACAAAGGCCATGTACTGGAAAATTTTATTAATCATTCTATGTATTTGTCAATAAATTAATGATGTAAGCAAAGACATTTTTTCACACTTCTATAGTACTTTATTTTAAATCTCTGGCTATGTGTTCAAAAAGTTGCTTTCTCATAACAGCCCTCTGAAGTTGTCAAGACAGTGATAAAGTCATTTTTAAAATTTAGATTCAATGACAATTTTTGTTAGATTAAATGAAAAAAATTAATACACTGAGAATAAAAGTAGTAATGTTGGCCTTAAGGTCACTGTGCCTTTTTAATTTTCAAATCCTTTTTGATCTGATTTAAAAAAAAAAATTCTGAACTTAGCCAACAGGAAATAAAAAGAGCATTTCCATATGTAAAGAAGAACAAAAAAGAAACTTTTTACTCAAAGTTATAAATCTGTATTCACAGGTCAGCTTACCTTTCTTTTTAAAGTCTGCATTAATGAAATATTGTTTTCTAAACTATCTATTCCTCCTGACTTTCATTCTGTTCTTTTATTCATTTTAAAAAATATACCCATGACCCTAATGTCATATTTCTATTACTTTCTATGCCACTCCCATGACCACCCCACATTTTTAAAAATTAAATTATTTATTTTGCCCCAATTATATTTAAAGCCCTTTTTTACATTTGTTCATAAGACTTTTCAGTTCCAGATTCTTTACCTCTTTATTCCTCACCCCTAGTGCTTATTAAAAAACCACATGTGAAATTATGCAAAATATTTTGATAAAAGCCATGTTGTGCAAGAAAACATAGACTCCCCATGCCAAAAATCAAATAATATCTCAAGAAAATTAAAAAAAAAAAAAAAACAGAGAGAGAGAATGTTTAATGTGTATTCAGACACAATCAATTCCATCTCTGGTTTGGATAAGATTTTTCTTCAAAAGTCCTTCAGAGTTTTGTGTATCATTGTATTGCAGAGAATTTACAACTGATCATCCCAGAATATTGGTATTGCTTTGTATATAGAATTCATTTCACTTTGCTTAAGTTCACAGAGCTTTTTTTTTCCCTGAGGATTTTTCCTCAGAGCATCATCTTCATTATATCTCATAGAACAAGAATATTCCATCATAATCTCATATCACAATTTATTCAGCCATTCCCCAATTGATGGGCATCCACTCAATTTCCAATTTTTGGTCCTGAGAAGAAAGCTGCTATGAATATTTTTGAAGATGTGGCTCCTTTTCCTTTAAAAAAAAATCTCTTTGGGGATTCTTACCTAGTAATAGTATTGTTAAGTCGGAGGATATGCATGGATTTTTAGCCCTTTGGGCATAAATAATAGCTTTTGATCATTTATCAATTGGGGCATGAATCATTTTTTAATATAAATTTTGACTCAGTTCCCTATGTGTTTTAAAAACGGGACCTTATCAGAAAAACTTACTTCAAAATTATTTTGACAGGGGGCAACTAGTTGGCACAGTGGATAGTGCATCAGCCCTGAGGTCAGGAGGACCTGATTTAAATGTAACCTCAGACACTTAACACTTCCTAGCTGTGTGACCCTGGGCAAGTCACTCAACCCCAATTACCTCACGGAAAAAATTATTTTGACAATTGCTATTGCTAACTGTATTTCCTCCCATTTATTCTATTCTCTCTCTCCTTGTATGCTGTCCAGAAAACTCCCTTTTTAAGTCAAAGGTTTAGTTCAACTCAAATCTATTGTGCAGTAAGGCAGTGCAGAGGGCAGAGATTTATATTTCTGTCTTCGTGGAAGGGTAAAAACAGAAAACCAGGGCTGGGGATTTAGCCCAGATTACACAGATCTACTCAGTTTGGTCAGTGGAAATTGAATTCAAACCCTCATATTCAGGTTTCCATTTGCAATACAAAGCTGACTAAAGTTGTTGCTTTATTCTCAGTGGGGTAAGTGAAAATGCTGGTCTGAAAAGATTACTAATAATAGCTAACATTTATGAAATACTTTAAGGCTTACAAATTTTTACCTTTTTATATAGCATACCCCATTTAATATTCAAAACAACCCTGTTAGGTAGATGTTTCTTATCCCATTCTACAGGTGATGAGGCCATGGCAGACAGAAACTAAATGACTTACCTACAATCACACAGCTAATAAATGTGAGGACAGAGTTGAACTTTGGTTTAAAATACTATAGGGCCGCCTAGTGGCCACTACTACTTGTGTCTGGCTCTATATCAGATGGTGAAAATTGGAGTGAATATTCAGTAACTGCATATATTAAGCTGGCTTCTACATTGAGATGAATTCTCAAATTATGATTGTAAACCAGGACATGTAATTTCACAAGAACTTTCCAGTGCTAAAGAGAATGTTTTTCAGAAGCTGGTCTTGGTAAAACATCAGCCATTCATAGGTCCTGTAATATCTATTCAGTGACATTTTTGGTGGAAAGGCAGGGAGAGAAGAAAGATTTATTTTTGTCAAGTTAAGAATCTTTGTTCTACAGAATCAAGAGAACACTGTACACAGTAACAGCAAGATCATGTGAGGATCAACTGCGATGGACTTGGCTCCTCTCAGCAATGCTGTGATTCAAGGCAATTACAATAGATTTGGGATAGAAAATCTGTTTCACCTGCTTCAAGAAACAGTGCTAAAGAGACAACGTGGATTGAAGCAAAGTATTTTCACCTTTTTCTTTGTTTGCTTGCTGGCTATTTTTTCTCATGTTGTTTTTTTTTTCCTTTTTGGTTTGATATTTCTTGTACAATATGATAAAAAAGGAAATATGTTTAAAAGGATTATATATCTTTAAACTATATTAGATTTCTTGTTGCTTGGGCAGAGGGGAGGTAAGAGAGGAAGGGAAAAAGATTTGGAACACAAAATCTTACAAAAATGAATGCTAAAAACTATATGTATTTGGAATAATAAAATATTATTGAGAAAAAAAGTTCTACATTTATAATTTATGCCTGACCAAATATGAAAGCAATATGACATGAACTTTTGTCAAGGTGCTAACTTTATTAAATACATAGATTCAATATCATCCAGAACCATTTCAAACTGTGTGTACAGATATTTGCTCACAATGCCATTCTAGTAGGGGTTAACAAGCCTGCTAGATGATTGATCACTTTAAATGCTATTCCTAAAAGTAATGATGATTCTTGAATAGTCATATTCTTCAACAATTTCATGCCAACTCTAAAGTGTGTATAATAAGTGTTCTTCCTCTGATATCCTCAGCGTAAATACTCCCAAATATATAATCAAAGTAGGTATTGCCTGAGAAACCAGGGACGATTCTGATGGGACTCTTTTCCTCCTCAGGCAAGTTGTAGAAATTTCATCTCTCTGACAGTTTATGTCCCATAAAAAGGGAATGATATCAGTTCAAAATAAAGGATTTCAATATCCCTACTGAGAGGGAATCCTTACTCACAATTCTCTTGCTATTTCCAGAGCAAGAATTTTCAATAAATACTTATGCTGTGCTTAGGAAAGGGAACAGCAATCCTTGCTGAGAACCAGAGCTCTCTATTTAAGGCATTTCATTTTTTTCTAATACACTACCATATCTATTTCTAGAGCATGCATGTAAGGAATAAAGAAAGCTTTCAAAGAAGAAGTGAAGACTTTCTATTTGTAAGTAAGGCAAAATGGCCAAGGGAGCAGTGTGAATTCTCCCTGCTTGCAGTAAAGACCAAGATAACTCCAGCTGTAAGAATTACTATTCACAGATAAATGACTTCTCTTTAGAGGCAACAATTACTTCCTGGCCTTGGAATGTTCAGATTTCTCTACTTCTCAAGAGAGGGAGCGAATTAAATTGTGCTTTCCCATTAAATAAGTGCTCCTCAAAGTAAAATTCATTAATTAAAGGTACAATATAATTAGCCAATGATCCACTTTTCTAGTTTTCTAAATATCTTAAAGTAAATTGGATTATGAAGAGTATCAGCTTTTGCCTCCCCAAATTCCTTCATTCCTTCAGTTCATCATATAGAAAAGAGCAACATTGGGAGGAAATGTCTCCATGTTTCTATTAACTGGAACAATAGGTTCTTAGGTACAGATGAGTGTTCCCTTAATGTTTGAAGGCTTTTTCATAACACAGATTTATCTGAGGAATCCCCTCATTTCATAAAGCTCTCAGGGTCTGAATATCAAAGTCTTATGTCTCCTCACCATGCCTCAAGTGTACAGATAGTAGCCTCCAAAGGAGAGGAGTCATTATATAGTCATGCATCTTTAGAGTTCATGGATTTTTATTTCATCTCCAAATCACATTCTAATAGATCTGGAAAGGATCTCATAAAAGTCATTTAATACAACGCACCTTACATTTGTCAGATCCAGGAAGAAATAAAGGGTTAGAAAGTGAGCTTTCTGAGTAAAATGAAAGTGTTAGGAATAATAAAATAGTTTATAACACTGATCCAGGGACTTCTTTCCCCTTGGACTGCTATATCCTCCAATGCCTCATCCATCTTGTTTATCCTCTTTACTAAGAGTGTTCTCTGTCTGGATTCTTAGGAAAACATTTTCCTAACTGCCATTACTTGTTGTTTTCCATCCTTCATGAATGAGCAAAAGTGAGCACAAGAATTTATTTAATGCCTAGCCCCTGCTCAAATATCCTAATACCTCTAACATCTCCCCAAAATCTGCTCTCCTGTCTCCAAGCAAGATTTCACTTCAATGAAGCTTCATGACTATCCCAATATAGTTCTATCTAATCAAATATAGCCAGGAAGCACCCAAAAGAAAGAGCTCTCAACTAATCTCATGGAATTTGTTTCTCCCTTCACTTGTTTTTCTTCTTGTTATTCTCCCCCCCCCCCAATACTACTCTGTTAGTTTTTCTCTCTTCTACCTTTTGTCATATTCTAGGCCAATGAGCTTATCTATACTGAGAGTAATTCCCAAGTTAAAGACACAAGGATATCAGAACTTTGAGAACAGGGATATTCCAGACCATACCTTCTAATAGAAAGGTTATGTTCCTTTTAGGACTTTTTTGAGGAAAGCTTAAAGATTCTTGCTCAAAGGGCTGACACTTTGAATTGTTTTTAATAAATTGGTCACCACAGTGATATATGAAGCATCCACAGTCGGTACAAAAGGTTGTAAATTCAGTTCAGTATGACTCCTATATAAAAGAGAAATCACTGACACTTAACAGGCTGTGCTATACATTTTCCTAAATGCCCTATTACCTGTATCTCTTTTGAGGTACAATCCCTTATCCCCGAGCCCTTTCCACCATGCCTCAAACTAAGCTCTGTACTCTATCTGTAATCTCTCTAAAAAGAAACATACCTTTCCAATGTCTCTGCCACATCCTGGGAAGAAAAATAGGTCAGTATTGTTTATGAATCATTTCTCCTAAAAACTTTCCATGATACCAATCTCTAAAACTTCATAGCTTCCCAGTCCTGAACAGGGACTTTCACTAATCTTTTATTATTTTCTTGATTTCACTGAATCTCATCTGGGAAAAGCTACATTCTGAATACAAAATTTCTTCCCATGCCAGGAGATATTTGAGCAATTCCTGTGTTGTACCAGAAGAAAGGGAGTCAAGAAAAGGTCATTTTGTGATAAGACCCATTAAGGTATTCGCTATCATATGGAAAAATAAAAAGTATTGATAATTGTTTTTAAAAGCCTCCTGGGAATGAATGGCAATCTTCTGGAGCCATCTCTACAGCTTCATGGAAACCAGGAATGTTGCACTGTCTCTTATTCCAGTCGCTGCTACTTACACGTATGATAAATCTAAATTAGAGGAGTATTCCTAGGCTTCAGATCCTTGGATCACTTGGACTCAGCACCAGTACCCAGAGCCCTCCAGGCTGCTCTCAAGTCAAAATGTCTATAGTTAGATATTTCATCTCTCAGGAGTGACTCCACTCTTTCCCCCCACAGGAAATATAAGATAATACAGCAGGAGACAAGGGAAGATCCCCAAAAAAATCTTTTGGGATACTGGAAAGTCAGGGAAAGAAGAAGTCCTACATTCCTTGTCCCCCAAACACCTTTCCCTGATGAGTTTGTCATAATCTCACCTGTAGCATTTCTACATCTGGTTTCTCCATCTTTTCCTTCAGCTCAGTAATTATAGCTGTTAGGAATCTACTTTGGCTAGATAACATGGCCACCCACTTTTTCTTTTCCTCCATGATTTGTTGTTCCTGTGTAGCCTCCATTTCCTTCAGTCTTTGACTGAGTTCACAGAACTTGTTTTCCTTCTCCAGAATGACATTTTCCTCTTTCACTTTCTTCTTGCTTGTCAGATATTCCCGTATTTGCTTAAGTTGCTTCTGAAATATTCCTCTGTTTGTATAGACCTGAAAGAAAGACATTAGGTGATATACCAAGGGCAGCATTCAAATATCCCCTTCCCTGCCTGCTCAGTGTGGTGTGATACAAAGAGCATTGGGATAAGCAGGAGTCAAAAGCTCAGGATTCCTCGCTTACCAGTTGTATGAACTGGAGGAAGTTACTTAGCTTTTGATTTCAGTTTGATCCTTTAAGATCAGAGCTTTCCTATATATGGATGATATCTAAGGGGTTTTCCATTTTGAATTTTTAGAGTTCTTAAGACCATCAAACAACTTATTCCAAACTTTCTCTTTATTCCTTCTTGCCCCCCCCCAAAAAAAATGTCATTTAACTAATCCATTCATGTAATTTAATGTTTGCCACCTACCATGTCATGATACTTACTTCCAAGTTCAGGATTTTTTTTATTTCTCCCATTTTATAACTTTTCTGCTTCACAAGTTCCTCAACGTTCATAAGTTCCAAGAAAACATGTGAATTCAAACCTGATTGTGAATCTTTTACCATTGGTCTTAGGAGGGTAATTTCTTTAAGAAATATTTGTAAAAACCCCTTTCCTAGCAAGAACTTTATAAAACAATCTTTACAGCAAATATATAGGAAACTGAGTCAAATTTATAAAACTACAAGCTATTTCCAACTTATAAATGGTCAAAGGATGTGAACAAACAGTTCTCAGATGAAGAAATCAAAGCTATCTATAGACAAATGAAAAAGTGCTATCAATCATTCTTGATTAGAGAAATACAACAACTTTGATTACTTCCTCACTTTTATCAGATTGGTTAATATGATAGAAAAGGAAAATGGTAAATGAAGGAGAGGATGTGAGAAAATAGGGACACTACTGTATTGTCAGGAGAGTTTTAAACTAAACCAGCTTTTCAAGAAATCAATTTGGACCTTTACCTAAAGGACAACCAAACTGCAAATCTTTTGATCCAGGAATACTACCACTAGGATTGTATCCCAAAGAAATCCTATATAAAGGGTATGGATCAGAGAAGACTTATATGCACAAAAATATTCATATTATCTCTTTTAGTAGTGGTAAAGAATTGGAAATTGATGGTATATTTTTACTTAATTTTTTGTGTTGCTTCACCCCCCCCCTTTTAGTCTATTTTTTCACAACATGAATAATACTATTTAATACTAGCATTAAATTATGCTTTACATGATTGCACATATAATACCCATATTGAAGTTCTTACCTTTTTAAGAAGAGGGGAGGGCAGAAAATTTGGAACTCAAAATTTTACAAAATTTATTTTTAAATTGTCTTTACATATAATTGGAAAAATACTATTTTTTTTCAAAAGCTCTTTTCCTCATAATGTTGTCATGATTCCCTATTTCCTATTAAGAATGACTGCTACTTGTTTGCCAGAAACTCACTCTTCTCCATGAACTGGAGCCCATCTACTTTTATAGAAGCCTCTGGAATTTCCAGACCATCCCTGCAGTCAACCAGATTGCCTGTTTCTGTGTCCTTCCTCCCTCATGGTCGCAATGCCAATCCTTCATGAACCTTCTCCATAAGAGGCAATTCACTCTTCCTGACCCTTATGAACCTCTCCAGAACATGCTAAAGGAAGCATGGCTTTGTCTTAGTAGACCCAAACCAATTAAGTTCTGGAAAAATCCTGATCCTTTGAAGTAATTTCTCCTCATCAAATGCATCTAAATTGTATAACAGTTGATATATTTATAGTGTTCTCCTCACTAGGAATATAAAATAGCAATTGCTTACCTACTGCAAGAGGACTATAACTTGCCTCTGCTACCTAAGGCTGATAAGGCAGAGCCAAGGTGAAGGAATAAAGACAGGAACTTACCCAACCTCTCCCCCAAACTGCTTCAAATTCCTTAATACAATGACACTAAACAAATTTTAGAGCATCAGAACACTACAAAAAATGAAGTAGAACATTTTTCAGCTGGAGGCAAATTAGAAGCTCAGATAAAAGGTCTATGACTATGACACCAGGATAGGAGTCCAGAATATAGTCCCAGTGCATGACTTGCTGGAGCAGCTGCAGCCCTGGCCCTGGTCATGGCCCCAAAATGACCAATATGTACAAAAAATACTCATATCATCTCTCTTCTCAGGATAAAAATAATTGGAAATTGGAGGGATGTCCATTTGTGATGGAATATTATTCTCTGGGAAATATTGAGCAGGATGCTCACAGGAAGAAAAATAAAAACACCTGGAAAGTCTTTTATGAACAAAGTGAAATATATTGTATAAAAAAGAATAGCAATATCCTAGGGTGGCCAGTTAGAAATTACTTTGTTATTCTCAGTAGTATAATCATCCACAACTATTCCAAAGGACTTAAGACAAAAAATCATGTCTATACCCAGAGAAGAAACTCATTATATCCAAATAATGCATTCTCTCTCCCTCTTTCTCCCTTGCCCTCTTCCTCTCCCTCTCCCTTTCTCTCATTGTTTAATTTTTCTTGAGGGTTTTTATTTTCATTAGATGGAAGATCTATATTTTCTTTCACAACTTGACTTTTGTGGAGATGTTTTGCATAATTTCATCTGTGGTTTAATTGTGGGTGAGGATAAGGAAGACTGCTTAGAACTAAAAAATCTAAAAAAACAAAATGTAAAAAAAAGTTATTAATATTACTAGGGGAAATATTAAGTAAATAAATGCCCATGTCTGATAATAAGATTGTAAATGCATCAAAAATATGTGTCTAAGCTCTCCAGTCTTTCTCAACATCATTGCCCTCCATGTATTCTAGGATGCAGTGACAATGGCCTCCTTGCTCTTACTCAAACAGGCTCTTCTATGCACAGATTCCTTTATCACTGGAATTCCTTTAATGCTAGGAACTCACTTTGTCTTTGTCACTGCCTGAAGTGTTCCCAACATCCTTCCAATTTCAGATAAAATCCTCCATTCTATAAGGAGTGTTTTCCCACTTTTTTATCACAATAGTCCCTTCCTCCTGTTGATTATATTCAATTTAACTTGTATATGTCTTGGCCAAACATGTTTGTTTTCATGTTTTTTTTTTTTTTTTTCATTACTCTGAGAGATCATTAAGGGCTGAGGCCTTTTAATTTCTCCCCACCAGTTGTCACAGTACTTAAAATATAGAAAAAGCTTAATATGTGTTTACTGACTAATTATTACTGTGGGAGATGATGGTGGAAGGATAATGTGATTCATTGTTTTCCAAGTACTCTCTCAAGGACAATTTGCAACCAATTCATAACACTGCTTTAGCAAACTCTTTACTTCTCAAAGCTTATTTATCAAATGTGTCCTGTCAGGTTAATACCCTTCTCCCTTAAGATCTCACTTTTCTGTTTTGATTGGTGAAGGGATCTAAGACTGGGAAACAGATCAGAAAGCTGAAGCAAGATGGCAGAGATAGATGCCATCTCCAATGAGAGACAACTTAGGACCTAGCACTGGATTTCAGGTCAGAAGATACTGGTTTGATTCCAATTTCTGAACTCATTTGATCATAAAAGAGGGAAAAGGACTCACATGTGTAAAAATGTGCATCTCCTTTTGTAGTGGCAAGAAACTTGGAATTAAGTGAATGCCCCTCAGTTGGGGAATGGCCTAATTAGTCATGATATATAAATGTAATTTAATATTATTGTTCTCTAAGTAATTATATACAGGTTGATTTCAGAAAAGCTGGAAAGATTTACATGAGAGGCAGCTAGGTGGCTCAGTGGATAGAGCACAGTCTTGAAGTCAGGAAGATCCGAATTCAAATGTGACCTCAGACACTTACTTCCTAGATGTGTGACCTTGGGCAAGTTACTTAACCCAATTGCCTCGGGGGGGAAAGGGGGAAGACAACAAACCAAAAAAAAAACAAAAACAAAAACAAAAAAAACCATGAACTGATTCTAAACAAAGTGAACAGAATCACGAGAATGTTATACAGAGTAAGAACAAGATTATGTGATAATCGACTGTGACAGCCTTGGCTCTTTTCACCAATGAGGTGTTTCAAGGCAATGTCAGGAGACTTGTGATGGAAAGTTCAGTTCTCATTCAAAGAGAGAAAAAAAGACTGAATATGGATGGAAGCATAGTATTTTCACCTTTGTATTATTGTTTGGTTTCTTGTTTCTTTTTTTTTTTCCCTTTGAATCTGAATTTTCTTTTTCTTTTTTTTTTTTTTTTTTGCTCAGCATGCTGAATATGGAAACATGTAGAATTACACATTTTTAACCTCTATTGAATTGCTTACTGATTTGGGGAGAGGAGAAAGGAAAAGAGAGGGAGAAAAATCTGGAACACAAACTCTTACAAAAATTAATGTTGTAAACTATATGGATATGGAAAAATGAAATACCATTAAATAATAATAATAAAAAAGTGGATATATATTTAAATGCTGAAAAAAACTGAACTCATAAGTGGCATGTGATAAATGAGATACTACTTCTAAAACCTCCATTTCCTCACTTTCCAAACGAGTCCAATAATGTTGGGAGGCTTTTAATGAAAATCATCTGAAATTGGGGATATGCAATATATTATTTTTTTTTATTTACAGATATATGCATGGTAATTTTTCAGCATTGACAGTTGCAAATCCTTTTGTTCCAAATTTTTCCCTTTTTCCTCCCACCTCTTCCCCCAGAAGGCAGATTGACCAATACATGTTAAATATGTCAAAGTATAAGTTAATACAATATATATATGTGTGTGTGTGTGTGTGTGTGTGTGTGTGTGTGTCACACACACACACACACGTCCAAACAGTTATTTTGCATTGTTTAAAAAGAGTCGTTCTTTGAAATAGTGTATTATTAGCCTGTGAAGGAAATCAAAAATGCAGGTGAACAAAAATAGAGGGATTGGGAATTCTATGTAATGGTTCATAGTCATCTCCCAGAGTTCTTTTGCTGGGTGTAGCTGGTTCAGTTCTTTACTGCTCTATTGGAACTGATTTGGTTCATCTCATTGTTGAGAAGGGCCACGTCCATCAGAATTGATGATCATATAGTATTGTTGTTGAAGTAAATAATGATCTTCTGGTCTTGCTCATTTCACTCAGCATCAGTTCATATAAGTCTCTCCAGGCCTTTCTGAAATCATCCTGCTGGTCATTTCTTACTGAACAATAATATTCCATAATATTCATATACCACAATATATTCAGGCATTCTCCAATTGATGGGCATCCACTCAGTTTACAGTTTTTGGCCACTACAAAGAGACCTGCCACAAACATTCTTGCACATACAGGTCCCTTTCCCTTGTTGAAAATCTCTTTGGGGTATAAGCCCAGTAGTAACATTGCTGGATCAAAGGGTATGCACAGTTTGATAACTTTTTGAGCATAGTTCCAAATTGCTCTCCAGAATGGCTGGATGTATTCACAATTCCACCAACAATGTATCAGTATCCCAGTTTTCCTACATCCCCTCCAACATTCTGCATTATTTTTCCTTGTCATTCTAGCCAATCTGACAGGTGTATAGTAGTATCTCAGAGTTGTCTGAATTCACATTTCTCTGATTAATAATGACTTGGAGCATCTTTTCCTATGGCTAGAAATAGTTTCAATTTCTTCATCTGAGAATTGTCTGTTCATATGCTTTGACCATTTATCAATTGGAGAATGGCTTGATTTGTTACAAATTAGAGTCAATTCTCTATATATTTTGGATAGGAGGCCTTTATCAGAATTTTTGACAGTAAATATGTTTTCCCATTTTATTGATTCCCTTCTAATCTTGTCTGCATTACTTTTGTTTGTATAAAAACTTTTCAATTTGATATAATCAACATTTTCTATTTTGTGATCAATAATGATCTCTAGCTCTTCTTTGGTCATAAATTCCTTCCTCTTCCACAGATCTGAGAGGTAAACTATCCTATGTTCCTCTAATTTATTTATAATCTCATTCTTTATGCCTAGGTCATGAACCTATTTTGACCTTATCTTAATATATGGTGTTAAGTGTGGGTCAATGCCTAGTTTCTACCATACTAATTTCCAGTTTTCCCAGCAATTTTTGTCAAACTGTAAATTCTTATCCCCAAAACTGGGGTCTTTGGGTTTGTCAAATACTCGATTATTAAAGTTATTGACTGTTTTGTCCTTTGAATCTAACCTATTCCATTGATCAGCTAGTTTATTTCTTAGCCAATACCAAATGGTTTTGCTAACTGCTGCTTTATAATATAATTTTAGATTGGTACAGCTAGGCCACCTTCATTTGCTTTTTTTTTTCATTAATTCCCTTGAAATTCTTGACCTTTTGTTTTTCCATATGAAATTTGTTGTTATTTTTTCTAGGTCATTAAAATAGTTTTTTGAGAGTCTGATTGGTATAGCGCTAAATAAATAGATTACTTTAGCCTACATATATTTTCTATCTTATACAGATACCCAAATGTGAAATTCTTCCCATGATTTTCTGAAACTGTTCTTTTCATCTTTCTTCTATTTTAAATGTATTCTCTTGCACCTTGATACCATAACGTTCACAGACATTCCCAAATGATATATACATCTGTTTTCCAGTTTCTTGCCCTAAATGAAAAATAAATAAATAAATAAAAATACAAACATATTTGTATAGGTGATTCCTTTTGCTGTTTTTTTTTTTTAAATCTTTTTTTTTTTTCTGGTCAATGCTACCTACTTACCAACTGTCTGTCATTTAAGGAAGATTAAAATTTTAGGTTCTAATCTTGCCTCCTGATCAATAAGATTTCCAGTCAAATTTACCAAGGTAGGGAGAATATCCAGAAGGATATTAAGACTTCTGGACTGAGAAATTCTTCAACAATTTGACATTGTGGGTAAGATTTACTGGGATTTCTGGCAATAAAAAAGGAATTTACCGTTCTGGGATTACTGAGGTAATGCATATTTACTCTGATTTCGTTCTTAAAGCAGCCTTTTGGAGGCCAGTCAATTCCATTGTTCTTTTGGGTGAATTTTTATAATGTATGAAACTGATTAAATTACAATTACTTGAACAGGCAGAAACAGAAGAACAGAGAGAAGCCAGAAAGTTGTTGGTTATATGTTAGGGACATTTCTCCTTCTCTGAGAATTGCCATGTATGTCAGCTGGTAGGGCAGGCCCAGGAGGTAAAAGGGACTTGGCCTCTGAGACAGAAGTTTGTGTCTTACAGGTGTTAATGGTTCCTTGAGATGAGAGGGGTGTGTCCTCTTGCTAGATCTCCTCTTAGGAGGAAGCACTAACTCCAGGTGTCTCCCTTCTGCAGATCCACCTACTCAGTGCTGAGTGAGCTAGGCATGGGGTAATCCCAAAGGAGAGTAAATATAAATAAGTTTTGAGTCCATAGGCAGGGATGTAGAATAAGACTTTGGCTTTACACCTGGGGAGTCTCTGAAATGGATGACTCTGTCTTTGGACTTAGCAAAAAACTTTGCAGACAGGGCCTAGATGAACCTTTCCCTGATTTTGTGGTTCGCCTACAGGTGGCTGTTGAGGGGTTAGTAGGTAAAGGAGAAGCAGCTGGTCTTCTTATCTGGATATTACTTAGAATGCTAACGCCCGTTGCCAGAAAACCATGCTCTCCTTAGATGGGACTCCAGCCTTCAGGAGATGATAAAAAGATGTAAGAATGTTGGCTCCAGTGCCTTTCAAATGGATGTCCTCAAAGCTGCTATTTCTAAAGGAGTGCAGGATGTCATCACATAAATGCTCACAAGCTCCTGAGTCTGGGTGCTTTGTTACACAAAGAACCACTGCTGGAGGAGGTAGTGGCAGGAGACTTCCGAAACCCTGGGATTAGGTAAAACTGGCAATCAGTAATCTCTGAGGGGGAGGTTACAGTCATATTCTTCAAAATTCTTTAGATTCTTTAAGGAGGGGAATAAAATTTTAGAAAAGTTAGAATTTTACTGTAGCTTAAGGGGCATAGGACTAGAAAGATGTACCTCTATGAACCTCTATTCTTTGAATCTCATAAAATTTTGAAATCTATGGACCTCATAGAACTTTGATAAATTCTAGGAAAGCTATGAAAATGATGGTCATCTTAAAAGTTGATGTTAATTTTTAATTTTTAAATTTTGGAATAAAATTGATATGTTGTAAATCTTCCTAAATACATGGGATCCACTAAGAACAAGAAGGCACAAAACATTTGGGAAAGGTCGCCTTCAGCTTGCAGGGTGAAAATCTAGCCATCTAGAAGTTGATGATATTCATTCTCTTGCAGGGAAAAGTTTGAAGATGGAAGAACTCCAGTCAAGAGTCCTAGTGATGGGTTGAGAGCTCCTCCTTGGAGAAATGTTCAGAGAGAGGAATAGCAGCAAGCACAAAGATGAGAATTATCTAGACAGAGCCATGAAACCAAGTTTTGTTCCTGGAACTGGGAGGCCAGGAGAAAAGATAAGTGTAACAGGTGCTCTGAATCAAATTTTGGGTAATTGATAAAGAAGAGAACTCCAGAGAACATTGTAAAAGGCAAGAATGCTAGTATGATATTCTAGGTAGAGCCTTACCCTGGGGATAGGGCTTTTCAGTCTGTGGTTCAATGATCCAGGATAAGATTGCAAACAGTAGTCCTCTTCCTTTTTGACACATCACAGAAAGAACAGAGGTACAATGAGTCATGCTGTCACCACTTTCTCCCGTCAAGTAGGGTGTGTGGATCCCCAATATCCACTGAGGTAATTGTGTCACGTCCACCTCCCAATATTGTCTGCCTGAGCTGAAGGCATGTTCAACAAGGACAACGTGGAAATTAGAGTCCTAAGGTGTAATGACCGTGTATTTAAAATCAGCCGGAGTCAGGAACTCAGGTTAAGGGGAAAATCTTCAGTCTTTATTGAAGAGAAGAGGTGAAAAAAGATTGCGATAGCAATATGGGCAAGAAGGATTGCAATAGCAATATGGGCAGCTGCGACAGGAAGCCAGCTAGCAGAGAGAGAGATCTGAGGTCTCCTCCCCTTCCTTTTTCACTCCCCTGCCTCCACCCACCAGAATCGTCATTTCCTATACAACACATCAGGACTTGCACATAGAGTGGGCGGGGCCATTCTTTCTCCAAGCTTATATATTAATAGAGTATGGTCCAATTACTATTTAGCTTCATGTGCTTGGGACCTCAGTGCATCAACTCAAGCCTCAGCCCATTACACTCAGGATGTTGGGTGTCCACCTACCAGCCTTCTTCAGCTCTCTCACTCTTCAAATCCTCAGAAACAATTATGCAAGGACTGGGTGATGTAGGATCCATTGTGATGTCCACTCTGAATCAGGTGAGCGTCTCTATCATTTCAGAGATGGGTCACATTCTCTGTTCTGGAGTGGCAGCTTTTGTCCCTTTGGGATAATACTGACTCTCTCCAGTGACTGACTGTTTGACATTCCAGAGCAGATCCTGATTGGGTTGGGAGTCTACTTCCTGTAGATCTAGCCTGAAGTCCTAAAGGATTCTCCCATGCTGGGATAGTCTGTCCTCCTTTCTTCTTGCTTCATCCTTTCAAGACAATGGAATTCCTCCTCCATCAGGAGGCAGTTCACTTTGTATAATTCTCCTCTGATCGTTTCCTGCCAGTCAACCCTAGGTCTCTCCTCCTCAGCAAGAAGTTTCTCTGCATCCTCAAAGTACTTCTCCAAGAAACTCTGAATGTGCTAGAGCTTCTTCCTGCAATTGGGAGCAGTTTCCTCTACAGGAGAGAGCCTGTGAGCCCCATCCTCTGGGGTTTGGCAGCATCTCACACAGAGCAATGTCTGGCTGCCTTTACAGAAGGAGTTGAAGACTTTACTGTGTATGTCACACTGCCTCTTCCTCCAGCAGTCTACAAAAGCTGAGAGCTGAGCTGTTTGTCTAGTTCAGTCAGCACTGCTAGGTACCTGTCTTAATGGGAAGTCTCTGCCCTGAGACCTGCCTTCAGGGCAAGAAAAAGTTGTAGCTCTGCAGCTTGAGAGACATGCTGGGCAAAAGCTGTGCCCATACCTGATGGTGACTGACTCAGAAGTAGTGTCAACAGATGGTACCAGTGATCTTACTCTGCAATTTTTGCAACATTTCCATAGCAGCAGCCATTCTGCTCTTTCCAATTGCTTCTTATTTATAGCACCTGAAATGAAGACACTTTACTTCTATTCAAAGCAGTGCTTCTGAGCAGGATGCTCTCCTTTCATAGGAGGTAGCCCCACCCCTCTAAGGCCTCCCAGAAAAGGTAGGAATTCCCCTGGCCTGCATTTCTGAAGTTCAATCTATTAACTATTCTAGTTGCAGCAGCCCTCAAGACCCCAGAGTTCACACCTCTGGTTGGCTCCTTTGATTGGGTGGATTTCAGCATGCCAAGAGGGCTCCAGTGTCTATAAGGAAAAATGCTGTGAAAATATGGAGCTTTAACACAATGAATTTTAAAATCGGATTTTTGAACAAATCCTCTGTAAACGAGAAGAATCCATAGGTGTCTTTTTTTTCCTTTACCTTGCCATGTCCAATGGGTTCCCAAGTCTCCTCAAGAATCCTCTGCATCTTTCCCTTCAATCTTATAGTGAGTCCCAGAATTTGAGATTAGAAATGGACTTCTGTGGTTATTTTGTTCAACCCACTCATGAAGGCCAGCCCCATGATAGCATTCAATAAATGGTTCTCCATTCTCTGGTCCATCTACAAAGGGATTCTCATCACTTCTTTTCTATTACAGTGATCTTCTCATCTGTCTCTCAGGTATCTCCTCCCTTCCTAATCAGTTGATTTTTCAGTCATCCAGGGTAGGATTGAAATTCATAATCATCTTCCTTCTTGACCCATGAAAACAGGAACATGGAGACAAAGGGGATCATGTTCCAGAGTTGCCAAATAATCTTCCTCAAGCACCTTGAGAATTAAAAATGTCCAAAATGGAGTAACAGAAACTGGCGTATGTCTTATTTTAAGTAATAGAATATCTTTTCACAAATAGTTCAACATACAATGCACATTAGCTATTTTTTTTCTTTTACATTTTTAATTTATCTGAAAAGTCTTAAAGGTCTCTGTCAAAAACTTGACAGGGATTTTAGTTTCCTTTCCCTTGCCCTACTCTTTTTCACAAATAGAGTTCCATGAGGTCAGGGTCTGGTTTGCTTGTCCTTATCTCCTAATATCTTGCACAATGTCTAAAAATAATTATAGCCGGTTTAAAAAATATATTAGCTAAATTGAATTGGATGGAATTGACTAATGAGGACTCTAAAGAAGGCTCCAGGATTAGAAGGCAAGTGCTTCCCCCCCCCCCATTTCTCTTAATTCTCTATTTGTTTAAATACTAACCAATAGTTCTATAGTTTCTCTGAGCTATGGCAGTGTCAGGGATTCCATAAGAACTGCTATCAGCATTTGGGAGTATGACAGAACTGAGAAGGAAAGCACTAATTTGCCACAACCATGATCTCTTTGAAAGTCTTAGATTTTTTTGTTGGCAGGGAAAAGACATTTGTTTAGAAGTGGGAAACAAGGAGACCTGAAAGCTATGTTGTTTGGCTGAGTGATAATGACTTGTGAGAAATTAGGAAGAATTCTATTCCAAAGAGATCTTAAGGAAGGGGAAGGGACTCATGTGCAAAAAAAAAAAAAAAAAAAAAAAAGTTTGTGGCAGCCCTTTTTGTAGTGGTAAGGAACTGGAAACTGACTGGATGCCCATAGTTAGAGAATGACTGAATAAGTTATGGTATATGAATGTTATAGAATATTATTATTATTATGTAAGAAACAACCAGCAGGATGAATACAAAGAGGCCTGGAGAGACTTACAAGAACTGAAAGATTATCCATTCACATATTTTTAAAATAAAAAGCTTCAATAAAAAAAACATGCAAAAAAGAACTAAGGAAGGGTTCAAGTTTTGGGAAGGGACATGCAGAATAGAGAGGAACCAGAGAGCTCGAAGGATGCTGCAGATACCCAGGAGTTGTGTCTAAAGAGTATTTAAGTCAGTTTATACAGACACACAAATGAGTAATTCCAAGAGTGCCAGAAAGAATAAGGGGATGGCTAGCCCTGGACAGCTTTGATAGTAATGCTCCATAAGTAAGTACTAACATAGTGGTAAGGGGGATGGTTTGGGATAGGGTGAAGTTAATATGTTGTCTAAGCCGGATTTGAAATTTCCCAAGACACATTTTCAAAGACCTGACTCCCTCCAGAAGTACAATTTGACCCTTCTGAATTTCTGCAGTCTAGCTCTTTAGGATCGTTTTCCTTGAGGGATCTGCCAGGTTTTCTTTTGTTTGGTTTTTTTAAATTAAAGTGTTTTTTTTTTGTTTGTTTGTTTGTTTGTTTTTTGTTTTTACTTATAAAACATGCATGGGTAATTTTTCAACACTGGCCCTTGCAAAACCTTCTTCCAAATTTTCCCCTTCTTCCCCCTCACCCCATCCCCTAGATGGGGGAGGTAGGCCAATATATCTATGTTGAAATATATGTTAAATAAAATATATGTATACATATTTATGCAGTTATCTTGCTGCACAAGAAAACTCAAATCAAAAAGGGGAAAAAAACTTGAGAGAAAACAAAATGCAAGCAAACAAAAACAGAAAGTGAGAATGCTATATTGTGGTCTATACTCTCAGCTCCCACGGTTCTCTAGCTCTGGGTATAGATGGCTCTCTTTATCACTGAGCAGTTGGAACTGATTTGAATCATCTCATTGTTGAAGAGAGCCACGACTATCAGAATTGATCATCATATAGTCTTCTTGATGCTGTGTATAATGAATTCCTGGTTTGCTCTTTTCACTTAGCTTCAGTTTATATAAGTCTCTCCAGGCCTTACTGAAATCATCTTGCTGGTCATTTCTTTCTCTTTTTTCCTCACAATTTAGTACCTTTTTTTATAGTTCCAAATGGTTACATCAATTCACAGCTCTATCAACAGTTCATCAATGTACCTGTTTTCCAACACCCAGAGAACGTATGCATTTCAAGCATGTTCAAGCCAGGCTACATGTGGAAGATGGAATGTTGAGTTAGGTTAACAGCAAGAAAGCTAGTATGGCAAGAAGGTGGAGTATATAATAGGGATGTAATGTAATTTGGAAAACCATTTAGAGCCATTCCAAATCATTATTACTATTGAATGTTATTTTAATTAAGTGGAATAAGAAATGATTTTATTAACATTCATAGTAACTAAGGCAATGCTTTCAAAAACTAAATTCTCACAATATTTTCTTTTTCTTTTTTTTTTATTATTACTATAGATTTTTATTTATTTATTCCCCAAGACATATGCATGGGGAATTTTTCAGTATTCACCCTTGCATAATCTTTTGGTCCAAATTTTCCCCTCCTTTCCTCACCCCTCCCCTAGATGGCAGGTAGACCAATACATGTTAAATATGATCAAATACATATTAAATGCAATATATGTATACATGTTTATAGTTATCTTGCTGCACAAGGAAAAAATTGGATTTAGAAATAAAGTAAAAATAATCTGAGAAGGAAAACAAAAATGCAAGCAGACAATAACAGAAGGAGTGGAAATGCTATCTTGTGGTCAAGCTCATTCCCCATATCCTTTAGCTGGGTGTAGTTGGTTCTCTCCCTTACTGAACAATTGGAACTGATTTGGTTCATCTCATTGCTGAAGAGAGCCACATCCATCAGAATTGATCAGTATATAGTATTGTTGTTGAAATGTATAATGATCTCCCAGTTCTGCTCATTTACCTCAGCATCAGTTCATATAAGGTTCTGCAGGCTTCTCTGAAATCATCCTGCTGCTCATTTCTTACAGGACAATAATATTCCATAACATTCATATACTAAAATTTATTCAGCCATTCTCCAATTAATGAGCATCCACTCAGTTTCCAGTTTTTAGCCACAAACATTTTTTGCACATGTGGGTCCCTTTCCTTTCTTTAAGATCTCTTTGGGGTGTAAGCCCAGTAGAAACACTGCTGGATCAAAGGGTGCACAGTATGATAACTTTTTGAGCATAGTTCCAAATTGCTCTTCAGAATGGCTGGATGTATTCACAATTCCACCAAAAATGTATCAGTGTCCCAGTTTTCCCACATCCCCTCCAACATTCTGCATTGTCTTTCCCTGTCATTCTAGCCATACTCATTGCCAATTATCCCAGCAGTTTTTATCAAATAGTGAATTCTTATCCTAGAAGCTGGGATCTTTGGGTTTGTCAAATACTAGATTATTAAAGTTATTGACTATTTTGTCCTGTAAACCTAACCTATTCCTATTGAACCAATTGAAATGATTGATCTGATCATCTAGTCTATTTATGAGCCACTACTAAATGGTTTTGGTGACTGCTGCTTTATAATATAGTTTTAGATCTGGTATAGCTAGGCCATCTTCATTTTTTTTTCCATTAGTTCTCTTGAAAGTCTTGACTTTTTGTTCTTCCAGATGAATTTTGTTATTTTTTCTAGGTCATTAAAATGTTTTGGGGGGAGTCTGATTGGTATAGCACTAAATAAATAGATTAATTTAGGTAGTATTATCATGTTTATTATATTTTCTCGACCTATCCAAGAGCACTGAATATTTTTCCAATTGTTTAGATCAGTCTTTATTTGTGTGGAAAGTGTTTTTTAGTTTTGCTCATGTAGTTTCTGACATTCCCTTGACAGATTCCCAAATATTTTATACTATCGACAATTATTTTAAATGGAATTTCTCTTTCTATATTTAGTTGTTGGATTTTGTTAGTGATATATGAGAATGTTGACGATTTATGTGGATTTATTTTGTATCCTGCAATTTTGCTAAAGTTTTTCCTTATTGTGCTGGAATCCCTCAACTCTCCCTTCATCTTATAAGTTACTTATTATGCCAAAGGTAACAAATGATTAAAGGAGGAAATGATTATCTTGCCCTTGAAGTGCTTAAGGTTCATCTTACTTGAAGCCAGGGATTCTATCTAGAATGTGAAATTTAGGAGGAACACCACTCCAGAGGTCAGGTCTGTGCAAAGATACAAAATTCCCATTTCTTTTTTGGGGAAAAAAAAACAAAACAAGCCAGGCAGTATCAGTGGAATGTAAGTTCTTAGAAGGGAATAATATACCCCTCCAAAAAAACCACAAATACAAAAGCTTGAAGGACAGAGACTATATTGTGAGAAGTTTTAAATACCAAGGAGAATACCTTTTATTTCAATGAGTTTGATTTACAATAACCAAAATTAGGGACACAGAATGGATAGAAAGAAACTTCTCCCTCTACCTTCCTTTCCAGAGTGGAGAAATACAAATGTGAAAGACTGCTTGTAATATCTTGAAGAAGACTGTGGTATAATTTGATAATCCATCTAATTTGCCAAAAAGCCATCTCTTGTCCAAACTCAAAAGTCCTGGCCCCTAGAGGATCTACTTATAAATCAGGGTAAAGTCAGTACCCCTGCTTTTGTTTACTCCTTAAGAACTAGCTGGAACTGGTCTCTCCCCAGGGAACAATTCTCCTGTCATTGCTTCTCCATTTAAAATTGATTTGTGACTTGGATCTCCAAAGGAAAGAGCAATCAGGGGTTTGGAGTGGTTTTATTTTCTAGGCAAGATGGAGTAGAGGCAGTTGAAGCCAGTCAAACACTGACCATTGCATAATTGCCAGAGAGTGGCTTGACTATCAGTACTTTATTTACCTGCCGATCTACCAGGTAGAGCTGATTTACATTTTCCAAAGGAAGTCCTGATAATCTACTGTCATGTCAATGAGAAGGAAAACACACCTAAGTTTAGAAAGCCCTGTTGGTTCTCACTCAGTGTCTCTGTTCGTTGAAAGAAGTGAAAGTCCAAATGTCTTGGTTACTGGTAACCTAAGGAGTAACATGTGGCCATGTTCAGGTTCCTGGATTTTGCCTGCCTGTGTCAGCTATCTTAACACTTTACAAATGTCTCTTAATAAAATGGCATCTTATCCGGAAGAAAAATGTCCCTTGATTGTAATTCTATTCATCACAATCTGAATCAATATATTGCTTAACTTTGTTACATTGGCCACACTTTTATACCCAACCTCTACCTACATTTCACCCTTTTCATCTTGCCTTACAAAGGACTGATCTCTAACACTCTGAAGAAGCAAAGAAAATACAGAAGATTTAAAAAGAAAGTGATGAATAAAGTTCATCATAAAAATCAGTATAGAACATAGCAATAATTCTTTTTTAAAAGATGTCAAAATTCTTCTAAGAAGGGAATGTGAATAAATGTAGTAAGAAATATTTGAAAACAATTAAAATTTGATTATTGTAGACAATATGGGCTTCAGAGAAATATTTAATAACAGCAATATATCTGATATTGTCAAGTTCATATACCTGTTAGCAATATTTTACTGTTTTACTATAGTGTAAACTCCTGTGGGGGAGGGGAGACTAAATTATATGTATATTTCTTATCTTATACAGATGCCCAAAAGGGAAGTCTTCCCATTATTTGCTGAAACATTTTTCATTATTTTTTTTTTATGTTTCAAGCATATTCCATTGCATCTTGAGACCATAATGTGTATAGCCATTCTTCAAATGATACATACCCACTTTGATTTCCAGCTTTTTGTGTTATGCCACAGTTTTCTTTAACTGTCCTGACTCAGTTTCCCTGTCTCAGTTACCTTAACTGTTCTGTCTCTGACCCAGTAAAACTAAGGATTATTCGCTCTCGGGTTGTAAATTAGCAAGATAAAAGAGTAGCTCTCCTGACTCTTTTATGGATTTACAATATTCCTTTAGAATATTCCAAGACCAACCCATGATATCTTTACTTTGTCTCTGGAATTTTTAGGTTTTATGGCTTCCCCTCCCTGATAAAAAAACTTTCCCTCCCTTTCTCTTCTTTGTCTCCAAAAAGGTATTTAAGAAGTTGGGGTTCTTCCATTCATGGCTGGAGAATGGCATCTGGCAGCTGTATGCTGGACGCTGGATTCTTTGGGTCCTCCAGCCCTGGGACCAATATGGATTCCTTGATCCCAGTATACTTATCTCTGTCTGACTGGATAATCTGAGACGAGAGTCCTGTCCAGTCAATCTTACTCTCCCATTAATAAAATATTAAAAACTCTCTAATCTCTCTCCTGCCTCAGTTTCTCCGGCATTACAATTTGGAGGTCCTACCGAGATAATAGAAACTGAGAACTGGATTAGAGATTAGAGATCTCTCGGTCTCCACCTAGGCCTGAGGGGGGCTCAGGACCTGGGTCTGTTCCTTGGGAAAAGGAAGCAGTTCTTCAGTCACATTCCGGCCTACAGTGGACAACGAAATCGATTCGGCATTTGATTCGGCATTAGGGAGAGTAAGTCTGTCTGGTTTTGGTTCTGGTTCTGGTCTGTTCTGTTGCTAGCAACCTGTGGTCTCAGAATAAATACCGACGGGTTTAAAATTCTGAGACGGGTATTTTCTGGGACGCTGGAGAATATCCTCTGGGTATGTTTGCTTAATGTTGTAACTGTGTAGTCTGTCATATATGTTCTATGTTCTGTGTGGTTTGTCTGTTATGTTGTTGGTTGGAAAACAACGTTGCAACTGTGCATAGTAAATTGGAGCTCCATGTTTGTTTGTGTGTGTCTGTGTTAAAAGTTAAAATAAGCTTGTAAGAGATAAGGATTCAGCCTCTGTGTTGCAGGCTTAGAAAATATCAAGAAGTTTGAAAAATCTTTCTCTCTCTCTCTCTCTCTCTGTCTCTGGCTGACTGCAGCAGCCTGTGAGAAAAAGGGAGAAAAGGGAGAGAAAGGAAGAAATTTAAAAAAAAAAAAAAAAGGAAAAAAAAAATAGATTGAAAGGGATTTGAAAGTTTGGAAAGTTAAAAAATATATATAGAAGAGCAGGTGCTAACATTTAAAGGAAAGGAGATTGTTTAAGTATGTAGTCAGAGGGAAAGAGAAAGTTGGAAATGGGTGGATTTGGGAAGAAACCTGATATTGGGAAACTGATGGGTTAAATCTTGAAAAGGATCCCCATGTAGGAAATTGAGTGGAGAACCTGAGGGAAGTTTTTTCTAGGGGGCAGGAGTGGGGAAAGGGTGGCCACGTGGAATCTTCTCCGCCCCTCACCCCCCCTGAGTATGTTCCTGCCGTTTTTTTCTTATCTGATTACGGCCAGTTCAGCAAACTGATTTTTAAGGACATGCTTATTTTAGGTTAATTGATTGAATATTTGTTTCTTGATACATAAATTTTTTTTTGTTAAAAGAAAATGGTCGTAAATGTGATCCATACTTTGGTACGAATATTTCTAAGAGTTTAATTGCTATGTTAAAAAAAACCTTCTTGAATTCTTTTATGTGGAATTGAGTCTTTTGTATAAGTTTAAATTGATTGTATTGGGTCATCCTGAGGTTATTTAAAGGGCCTCTGAACATAATAGTTGTTTTTCTTTGTCCTTTTGAAAATGTTTGTTATGGACAATATGCAATTTGGGATGTTTTTCTATGTATTGGGTATTTTAAAAGCAAAGCGATTTGTATGTATAATGTTCACTCATGTAACATCTACCTAGATATGATAATTGTTCTAAGTTGTGAACTTACTGAGGTGAAATTTCTTTCTGTTATGACATTTGTTATTGGAGGTAAAATTTTTTGGGCTTAGAGTTAATTAGCTAATGCTATTTGGGAGTTTTAAAGCTCCACCCTGTGACAGTTACTGGGACAATTGATTGATAAGCTGTTAAAACTCAATTGCTTATGTTATGTTATAGTTATGTTCTTGAATTTTTCCTTCTGTAACTGATCTCTCTCTGATCAGAGCAATGGTCAATAGAACTGTTACTGCAATTCAATTATAAGTGGACAATTAACAGGGGTCTATAAGACTGCAGCTGTTTGCTTGGCCTGTAAAGCAAACTCGTCTTGTCACATAGGAAACTGCTCGTCAATTTATTTTGGCCTCCTTGTATTTTGCAACAGTCTGGTGAACTGAGTCTATCTGAGACTGATCTAATCTTTGTGTTAGATTTGTGTTTTTGTTCTAGATTTTGGTCAAATTACAGATATTGACTTGCTTCTGGAACCTGGATCAGCTTTGATCAGCTTTGATTGCCAGCATGACACACCCACTCTGCAAGGAATGAGAACCTCCTATCACTTCACAGCCTGAAGCAGCAGTTTTAGAATGAGACCATGGACTTGATCCTGCATCGAGTGTACTTTGAACTGATATGAGGGACCTTGGGAATGGTTGATGACTGACTGTTAAACCTTACCTGGATCATCTATTACTGTGTGTTTAAGATTTGATATGGATTTGTTAAAACTGTGTAATTATTGCTGTTATGTTTGAGGGCTTTTTAGGCCTTTTTAGGAAATGCTACTGTATTAGTCTGTTATGTATAGGGATTTTGATTTGCTCTTGGGATTTATATGGGGAATGTCATTTGATAATTCCTTTCCGTGAGAAAAAAAAAGGGAGGTAGAGATAGAACATTGGGGAAACTGGTATATTTTTTTTCAAAATACCTGAAAGAATGGGAACGCCTAGCTCCTATTCACTTTGCCTTAAGCACCTTTGCCCCACCCCCTGTCTCACTAGTTCAGATTGAATTTGGATGTTTTAGTTTTAGAATCCCTTATTTTGTTAAAATTGCCCTGGCAGACTCAGTTTTGGAGATTATTTTTTAGAAGTTTTAGAAATCAGACACTTGTCGTGACACTGGCAGTCTCTGATCTGTTTTTCCATTCCTGTAACCCCAGTTCATTAAGTATTTCAGCATTTCAAAGGACCTTGAAGTTTGGCTTGAGGCACCTAAAAAGTTTGGAGTTTGCCTGCCTTGATGGTCTAACTGTGCATAATCTGCTCAGAAATCTGTATTCTAATAGCAGTCCTGTTTCTCTGGGTGGGGACGGGTGGAGCTACTACAAGCCTCATCCTTCCCCCATGGAGAGGGCTGCCTCTCTGAATGGGCCTTGGACCCTGCTGCTTTGTAAGCAGAGACTGAGTTAAGTGCACAAATGACCACAGACCTAACTGTCCATCTCAAACTGGATTCTCTGGCTGAGGTGGTGCTCCAGAACTGGAGAGGGCCTGACATGCTTGCAACAAGGGAGCCTTTGTACAGCTGTTAACTCTGGGATTATCAGGAGAGACTTGCTCTTGCCAATGAGTCTTTACATTTTTTCTAGTTTTATTTTTGGCTCATTTGCTTTACATAAGGTGGATCAAAGACCTCCTGGGTATCTAGAGGAAGGTGCTAAGATTCAAAGGTTTGAATATTTAGGAGAAAGAGTGTGGAATGTTATGCCACAGTTTTCTTTAACTGTCCTGACTCAGTTTCCCTGTCTCAGTTACCTTAACTGTTCTGTCTCTGACCCAGTAAAACTAAGGATTATTCGCTCTCGGGTTGTAAATTAGCAAGATAAAAGAGTAGCTCTCCTGACTCTTTTATGGATTTACAATATTCCTTTAGAATATTCCAAGACCAACCCATGATATCTTTACTTTGTCTCTGGAATTTTTAGGTTTTATGGCTTCCCCTCCCTGATAAAAAAACTTTCCCTCCCTTTCTCTTCTTTGTCTCCAAAAAGGTATTTAAGAAGTTGGGGTTCTTCCATTCATGGCTGGAAAATGGCATCTGGCAGCTGTATGCTGGACGCTGGATTCTTTGGGTCCTCCAGCCCTGGGACCAATATGGATTCCTTGATCCCAGTATACTTATCTCTGTCTGACTGGATAATCTGAGACGAGAGTCCTGTCCAGTCAATCTTACTCTCCCGTTAATAAAATATTAAAAACTCTCTAATCTCTCTCCTGCCTCAGTCTCTCCGGCATTACACTTGCCCCAAATTAAAAAATTGCTCCCAACATGTTTGTGCAAGTGATTTCTTTTCCTCATTCTTTGTTTTTTGTTTGTCTTTATTTTGGTCAATTACACCTATTCACCAACTGCTTGTCATTTGAAGCTGAATAAAATTTTAAATTCTAATTTTCATTCAGATCCATAAGCTATCCAGTCAAATGGACCAAGGTAGAAGCCATTACTTTCCAGCATGACACTCGGACTTATGAATTGAGAAATTCTTCAACAATTTGTAATTTGTCAGCAAGATTCACTGGGATTGCTGACAGTAAAGAAGGACTTTTTTTTTCTGGAATTACTGAAGTAATCCATCTTAGCCCTGATTTCCTTCTCACATCAGTTTTCTGGAGTCCATCAGACCCCAATGTTCTTTAGGGTGCTAACAATAATATGATTTGAATTTTTATAAGGTATGAGGTCAATTAAAACAATTAGTGGAAGGGGCAGAGAGAAATCAGGAAGTTGTTTGCTAGACTCTTTAAAATTCTTTAGATTCCTTGAGGAGATGAAGATAATTTTAGAAAAGTTAAATTCATTGTAACAAATAATTTTGCTACCAGAAAACCCCAAAGGAGAAAACAAAGAGCTTGACACAAAGGAAAGAACTGAACATAAAGATATAAATAAGCACACCAAAAGCTAGAATTCATTTCACATTTTTATTAAATGAGGCAAAAGAAAGGTTAACAGTAATTCGAGTTGCATATGAGAGGAAAAAGATTGAAATGTATGGCTTTAGAAGAACTTTGATAAATTCCAGGAAGGCTATAAAAGCCATAGTCCTTATGTGAGTTGTTCATTATGTTTTTAACTGCTGAAAAAGAATTGATATATTGTGAAATTTCAAAGAGAGCATCCACTGAAAATCAGAAGGCACAACATACTTGGGAATAGTCCTCTTCAGCTTGCAGATGAAAGGCAAGCCATCTAGAAGTTGGTGATGCTCCTTCTCTTGCAGGGGAAGTTTGGAAATGGAAAAACACCAGCCAGGGAGCCTAGTGGTGGGTTGAGAATTCTTCCTTGGCGAAACACTCAGAGAGATGAATAGCAGCAAGCACAAAGATGAGAATCCACTGGACAGAGAGTCATGGCACCAGGCTTTGTTCCTGGAAGGGGGGGGCCAGGAGAAAACATGGGTGTAACAGGTGCTATGAAGGAAATATCAGGTAACTGATAAATAAGAGAACTCTGGAGAACATTGTAAAAGGCAAGGGTGCCAGTTTTATATTCCAGGTATACCCCAATCCTGGGAATAGGATCATTCAGTTTGTGGTTCAATGATCCAGGATAAGATTGCAAGTAATATCCATCTTCCTTCTTGACACATCTCAGGAAAAAGATAGAGACACATTTAGTTACTCTCCCGGGATTTTTTATCCTTAAGTAGGATGTGTGAATCCCCAGTGTCCACTGAGGCAGCTGGGTCAAATCCACCTCCCAGTACTGTCTGTCTGAGGTGTAGGCCTTCTCAGCAAGGACAATGGGAAGATCGGGGTCATCAGCAGATTGGCTGTCCAGCTGCCAGCCTTGTCCAGCTCTTACACTCTTCAGATCCTCGGCCACAATCAGGCAAGGACTGGCTGATGTGGGCTCCATCCTGACGTCCACTCTGAATTGATTGAGCGTCTCTATCATGCCAGAGATGGGACACACTCTCACCTCTGGGATGAGCGCCTTGGCCCTTTGGGACAACACGGACTCGCTCCTTTGCAGCAACTGCTTGACATCCCGCAGCAGATCCAGACTGGGCTGGCACTCTGCTTCCTGGAGATCCAGCATGAGGTCCTGAAGGCTTCTCCTTTGCTGGGATAGTCTGGCCTTCTTGTTCTTCTTTTCTTGCTTCATCCTTTCCAGATGATGACATTCCTCGGGCCACATGAAGGAATCCCATTCCAGGTATTCTCTGCGGATCATCTCCTGCCAGTCAATAACAGGTCTCTTTTCCTTAACAAGAAGTTTCTTAGTTTCTTTAAAGTACTTCTGCAAGCAACTATGAAGGTGCTGGATCTTCTTCCTGCAATTGGATGCAGCTTCTTGTACAGAAGAGAGCCTGTGAGCCCCGTGCTCTGGATTTTGGCAACAGCTCTGACAGAGCAACATCTGCTCGTCTTCACAGAAGAACTCCAAGGCTTGGTGGTGAGTGGCACAGCGCCTCTGTCCTCCAGCACTCTGCACCAGCTGGGAGCTGAGCTGTTTGCCCAGTTTAGTCAGCTCTACCAGGCTCCCATTAATTAATGGGAAGTCCCTGACCTGAGATACTTGCCTGCATTCAGGGCAGGAGAAAACTGTAGCTGTCGAGCTTGGGAGACATGCTCGGCAAAAGCTGTGCCCACACCCGATGCTGACTGGCTCACAGAAATAGTTCCAACAGATGCTACAGGTGATTTGGCTCTGCAATTGCTGCAACATTTCTGCAGTAGCAGCAGCCATTCTCCTCTCTCCACTTGCTTCTTTTCTGCAGCAGCTGAGATGAAGAGGCTTCACTTCTATTCCAAGCAGTGCTTCTGAGCAGAAGAAGGCTCTCCTTTTATAGGAGGCAGCCCCACCCCTCTAGAGCCTCGCAGACAAGGTGTGAATTCCCTTGCCCCAGAATTCTGAACTTCTACCTGTGAACTCCTCCCAGCTGCAATAATCCTGAGAATCGGGGAGTGCACAGCTTTAGGTAGCCCCACCCCTCTAGAGCCTCCCAGACAAGGTGTGAATTCCCCTGCCCCAGAATTCTGAACTTCTTCCTATGAACTCTTCCCAGCTGCAGTAGTCCCTAGAACCCCCGAAGTTCACAGCTTTAGGTGGCTCCTTTCAATGGCTGGATTTCACCATCCAGAAGCATTGTGGGTGTCTGTAAGGAAGAGCTTTCTTTCCTTTACCCAGCCTTACCCAGTCAGTTCCAAAAAGCTCCTGTTATGCCACAGTTTTCTTTACCTGTCCTGACTCAATTTCCCTGTACTAGTTTCCCTTGTCCCAAGTTTTTTAACTGTTCTGTCTCAATCCCCTAAGCTGTAAAACTCCCTCTTTGGTCTGACTGAGGACTATTTGCTCTAAGGTTATAATTGTTAGCAAGATAAACAAGAGAGTAGACCTCTTGACTCTTTTCTGTCCTCAATAATTTACAATATCCCTCTAAATTATTTCAAGATACCTCAGTGACATTTTTACTTCTGTGTATTCAGACATCCTGTCTCTGGGTTTTTAGGATTTGTGTCCTCCCCCATCCTGACAGAAGTTTTCCCGTGCTTCTTACCCCTTCCTTTATTTAGAGAAAAGGTATTTAAGAAGTTGGGGTTCTTCCATTCATTGCTGGAGGCTGGAAGCTGGCGGCTGGATGCTGGATGCTGGATTTTGTGAGATGACAGTCTGCTCCAGCCCTGGGACCAACATGGAATCCTTGGTCCTAGGATATCTTTATCTCTGTCTGACTGGATAATTTGAGACGAGAGTCCTGTCCAGTCAATTATACTCTCCCTTTAATAAAATATTTAAAACTATCTAATCTCTCTCCTGCCTCAGTTTCTCCAGTATTACACTCCAAAAGTCCAGTGCATTTCTCCCTTCAATCTCCTTATGGAAAGTCACAGAATTTGAGCTAAGAAATGGATTTGCATGGCCATTTGGTTCAAGGCACCCATGCCCATGATGAGGGACATCTCCAGGATCCAAGTAGTGGCTGTCCTTTCTCTGGTGCATCTACAAGGGGAGACTCATTACTTCTTCTCTATTGCAGTGATCTTCTCATTTATCTCTCAGTTAAGTGTCTTCCTCCCTAATCCATTCTTTCCACAGTTGTCAATTAACCTTTCACAAGCAACTTGAGGATTGAAAATGTATAAAAAAGTTTAACAGAAAAACTGATTTACTTATTAATTTAAACAACATAATCGTTTTTATAAACAGTTCTACATACAAAGCACATTAATTGAATTTTTTTCTTTTATCATTTTAAATTAGCAGAAAAAGCCTCTGGTGTTGTCAATAACTTATCTGGAAATTTAATTTCCTTTCCCTAATCCTACCTTTCACAAATGGTGTATCTTAAGGGCAGGGACTGATTTGTTTTTGTCTTCTACTATATTCCATGATGTCTATAAAATGATAGGTGATTAAAATGTTAACTGAATTGAATTTTACTAAATTGAGTAATGAAGATTCCAATGAAGGCTACAGGCTTTTTTTCCATTCCACTTATTGCTCCAGTTGGTCAAGTATTAGATGATATCTTGTTTAAGTTATCCCAGTGTCAGGGACTCCTGTGAGGGCTGCTATTACCACCTGGGACTGAGAGGGGAAGCTCTATTTTGCCACAAACAAGATCTCTTTGAAATCCTCACGTTCTTTCTTGGAAGTGGAGGGATATTTGTCTAGAAATGGGCAACAAGGAGGCTTTAATGATTGAGAGTGACTTGTAAAAAAAAGAAGGAAGGATTCATGTTTTGTGGAAAGGACAGGGTGGAGCCAAGATAGAGGAGAGCAGACAGGATTCTCTGTAACTTCCTCTAACCTTCTCTCAAACCAACAGCAGATGAAGCCTCTAAACTGATTTTGAAGTCAAAGAATCCCCAAATATTTGTAGTACAACACATTTCTAGAAGAAGATACCTTGGAAGAATTTCACAACAGGTCTGTTTCAATTGGCCTGACAAAGCCAGACCACAGTATAGGAAGACCAGGGCAAGGAGCTGGAGTGGAGAGTGGAGCACTTGGGAATCTAATGTGAGCCTCTTTAGGCACTCCTTTGCATTGAACACACCTCAAGCCTTAAAAATAAATAAATCCTTATTTGTGTTTTGGCTTCCAAAATGGTGATTTCACAGTGAGTCTTAGCCATGGGCAGCTGTTTCTTGGATCATGGAGATGGCCCTAATCATGAGAATGGGTTCCTTGCACTAAATGACCATGGAGGAGCATTTCTCCTCTCAAATTCTGTGATTCTCCATAAGTGGATTGAAGGGAGAGATGCAGAGAATTCTCCGAGAGACATGGAACTGATTGGGTGTGGCAGGGTAAAGGAGAGAAGGTACTTAGGGATTCTTGTGTTTACACAGGATCCCTGCACACACCAGATTGTAAAATTCATTGATCTGAACCTCCTTATTTTCAGGGGCTTCTTCCTAAGAGACAGGGGAACATATCAGGATGGTGCAATCCATCCATACAAAGGAGCCAACTCAAGCTGTGAACTCGGGACTTCTCGGGACTGTTGCAGCTGGGAAGAGTTCACAGGTAGAACTTCAGAATTCTGGAGCAGGGGAATTCACACCTTGTCTAGGAGGCTCTAGAGGGATGAGGCTGCCTAAAGCTGTGAACTCCGAGATTCTCAGGACTATTGCAGCTAGGAAGAATTCACAGGTAGAAGTTCAGAATTCTGGGGCAATGGAATTCACACCTTATCTAGGAGGCTCTAGAGGGGTGAGGCTGCCTCCTATAAAAGGAGAGCCTTTTGCTCAGAGGCACTGCTTGGAATAGAAGTGAAGCCTTTTGATCTCAGCTGCTGCAGAAAAGAAGCAAGTAGAGAGAGGAGAATGGCTGCTGCTGCTGGGAACATGTTGCAGCAATTGCAGAGCCAGATCACTTGTAGCATTTGTTGGAACTACTTCTGTGAGCCGGTTACCATCCGGTGTGGGCACAGCTTTTGCCGAGCATGTCTCCCAAGCTCGACAGCTACAGCTTTCTCCTGCCCTGAATGCAGGCAAGTGTCTCGGGTCAGAGAATTGCCGGTATGTATAAATGGGAGCCTCGTAGAGCTGACTGAATTGGGCAAACGGCTCAGCTCCCAGCTGGTGCAGAGTGCTGGAGGACAGAGGCGCTGTGCCACTCACCACCAAGCCTTGGAGTTCTTCTGTGAAGACGAGCAGACGCTGCTCTGTCAGAGCTGTTGCCGAACCCCAGAGCACGGGACTCACAGGCACTCTCCTGTACAAGAAGCTGCACCCAATTTCAGGAAGAAGCTGCAGCACATTCAAAGTTGCTTAGAGAAGCACTTTGAAGAAGCAGAGAAACTTCTTGCTAATCATAGGCCTCTTGTGAACTGGAGCGAGATGATTACAGAAGAATACTTCAAACCCTACAACCGCTACTTATTCAAGGAATGCCCTTTTGAGAGGATTGAGCAGGAAGAAAGCAGGGAGCACGACAGACTCTCTCAGCAAAGGAGAAGCCTTCAGGACCTCATGCTGGATCTCCAGGAAGCAGAGTGCCAGCCCAATCTGGATCTGCTGCGGGATGTCAAGCAGTTGCTGCAAAGGAGCAAGTCTGTGTTGTCCCAAAGGGCCAAGGCGCTCATCCCAGAGCTGAGAGTGTGTCCCGTCTCTGGCATGATAGAGATGCTCAACTGCTTCAGAGTGGACATCAGGATGGAGCCCACATCAGTCAGTCCTTGCCTGATTGTGGCCGAGGATCTGAAGAGTGTAAGAGCTGGACAAGGCTGGCAGCTGGAGAGCCAACCTGCTGATGATCCCGATCTTCCCATTGTCCTTGCTGAGCAGGCCTTCAGCTCAGGCAGACAGTACTGGGAGGTGGATGTGACCCAGCTGACTCAGTGGATGCTGGGGATCCACACACCCTACTTGAAGAGAGAAAGTGGAGGCAACAAGAAGCATTGTCCCTCCGTGTTCTTCCTGCGATGTGTCAAGAAGGAAGAGGATTACTTTTTGCAATCCTACCCTGGATCACTGAACCACAGACTGAAAAGCCCTATTCCCAGGGTAGGCCTCTACCTAGAATATCAAACTGGCACCCTCGCCTTTTACAATGTTCTCCAGAGTTCTCTTATTTATCAGTTACCTGATATTTCCTTCATAGCACCTGTTACACCCATGTTTTCTCCTGGTCCCCCACTTCCAGGAACAAAGCCTGGTGCCATGACTCTCTGTCCAGTGGATTCTCATCTTTGTGCTTGCTGCTATTCATCTCTCTGAGTGTTTCGCCAAGGAAGAATTCTCAACCCACCACTAGGCTCCCTGGCTGGTGTTTTTCCATTTCCAAACTTCCCCTGCAAGAGAAGGAGCATCACCAACTTCTAGATGGCTTGCCTTTCATCTGCAAGCTGAAGAGGACTATTCCCAAGTATGTTGTGCCTTCTGATTTTCAGTGGATGCTCTCTTTGAAATTTCACAATATATCAATTCTTTTTCAGCAGTTAAAAACATAATGAACAACTCACATAAGGACTATGGCTTTTATAGCCTTCCTGGAATTTATCAAAGTTCTTCTAAAGCCATACATTTCAATCTTTTTCCTCTCTTATGCAACTCGAATTACTGTTAACCTTTCTTTTGCCTCATTTAATAAAAATGTGAAATGAATTCTAGCTTTTGGTGTGCTTATTTATATCTTTATGTTCAGTTCTTTCCTTTGTGTCAAGCTCTTTGTTTTCTCCTTTGGGGTTTTCTGGTAGCAAAGTTATTTGTTACAATGAATTTAACTTTTCTAAAATTATCTTCATCTCTTCAAGGAATCTAAAGAATTTTAAAGAATCTAGCAAACAACTTCCTGATTTCTCTCTGCCCCTTCCACTAATTGTTTTAATTGATCTCATACCTTATAAAAATTCAAGTCATATTATTGTTAGCACCCTAAAGAACATTGGGGTCTGATGGACTCCAGAAAACTGATGTGAGAAGAAAATGAGTGCTAATATGGATTACTTTAGTAATTTAAGAGGGGAAAAAATTCCTTCTTTACTGTCAGCAATCCTAGTAAATCTTGCTCACAAATTACAAATTGTTGAATTTCTCAGTTTGTATGTCCTAGTGTCATGCTGGAAAGTAATGTCTTCTACCATGGTCTATTTGATTGGATATCTTATGGATCTGAATGAAAATTAAAATTTAAAATTTTATTCAGCTTCAAATGACAAACAGTTGGTGAATAGGTGTAATTGACCAAAATAAAGACAAACAAAAAAATCAAAGAATGAGGAAAAGAAATCACTTACACAAACATATTGGGAGCAATTTCTTATTTGGGGCAAGAAGCTGGAAATTAAAAGGGGTATGTATCATTTAGAGAATGGCGATGCACATTATGGTCTCAAGATGCGATAGAATATGCTAGAAATATTTTTTCAAATGATGAAAAGAAGTTTCAGCAAATAATGGGAAGATTTCCCATTTGGGTATCTGTATAAGATAAGAAATATACATAGAATTTATTCTCCTCTTCCCCACAGGAGTTTACACTATTGTAAAACAGTATAGTATTGTTCACAGGTATATGAACTTGACAATATCAGATATATTGCTGTTATTAAATACTTCTCTGAAGCCCATGTTATGTATAACAATAAAATTTTAATTATTTTCAAATATTTCTTACTACATTTACTCACATTCTCTTCTTAGAAGTATTTTGACACCTTTTTAAAAAGAATTATTGCTATGTTCTATACTGATTTTTACAGTGAACTTTATTCATCACTTTCTTTTTGAATCTTCTATATTTTCTTTGCTTCTCAGAGTGTTAGAGATCCGTCCTTTCTAAGGCAAGATGAAAAAGGTGAAATGTAGGTAGAGGTTGGATATAAGAGTGTGGCCAGTTTAACAAAGTTAAGCAATGTACTGATGTCAGATTGTGGTGAATAGAATTACAACCAAGGCACATTTTTCTCCTGGACAAGATGTCATTTTACTAACAGACATTTGTAAACTGTTAAGATGGCTGACACTGGCAGGCAAAATCCAGGTACCTGACCACGGTCATATATTATTGCTTAGCTTACCAGTAACCAAGACATTTGGACTTTCACTTCTTTCTCTCAGTGAACAGAGACACTGAGTGAGGACCAACAGGGCTTTCTAAACTTAGGTGTGTTTTTCTTCTCATTGACATGACAGTAGATTATCAGGACTTCCTTTGGAAAATGTAAGTCAGTTCTACCTGGTAGATCGGCAGGTAAATAAAGTACTGATAGTCAAGCCACTCTCTGGCAATTATGCAATGGTCAGTGTTTGACTGGCTTCAGCTGCCTCTACTAAATCTTGCCTAGAAAATAAAACCACTCCAAACCCCTGATTGCTCTTTCCTTTGGAGATCCAAGTCACAAATCAATTTTAAATGGAGAAGCAATGACAGGAGAATTGTTCCCTGGGGGAGAGACCAGTTCCAGGTAGTTCTTAAGGAGTAACCAAAAGCAGGAGTACTGATTTTACACTGGTTTATAAGTAGATTCTCTAGGGCCTAGGACTTTTGAGTTTGGACAAGAGATGGCTTTTTAGCAAATTAGGTGGATTAATAATTATCAAATTATAACACAGTCTTAATTTTCTTCAAGATGTTACAAGCAGTATTTCACATTTGTATTTCTCCACTCTGGAAAAGAAGGTAGAGGAAGAAGTTTATTTCTATCCATTCTGTGTCCCTAATTTTGGTTATTGTAAATCAAACTCAGTTAAATAAAAGGTATTCTCCTTGGTCTTTAAAACTCCTCACAATCTGGTCTCTTTCTGTCCTTCAAGCTTTTGTATTTGTGGGGGGTTTTGGAGGGGTATATTATTTCCCTCCAACAACTTACATTCCAGTGATACTGTCTGCCTTGTTTTCTTCCCAAAAAGAAATAGGAATTTTGTATCTTTGCACAGACCTTACCTCTGGAGTGGTGTTCCTCCTAAATTTCACATTCTAGATAGAATCCCTGGCTTCAAGTAAGATGAACCTTAAGCACTTCAAGACAAGAGTGGACTTCTTTCTTCCTTTAACCATTTGTTACCTTTGGCACAATAAGTGATTACAAGATGAAGGGAGAGTTGAGGGATTCCAGCACAATCAGGAAATATCTGAAGGGTAACATGAATGTAGGTCTATCTGATGTAGAAGGTACCTTTCCATATGTGCCATCACACTTTGCCTCTCCTTATGTCTAATGAAAATTTCTAAAAAGAGAACTCTTCCATGAATGCTCATAAGTAGAATACAAAGTGTTTTCCTTTTCCATCTGAATTTCTTCTTCCAATAGGAGCAGTTGACTGGACCATTCTCTTTAGTCTTGTCACCTGATCCTTCTCACCCTCCTACAAAGCCTAAGCAAGTGGATTCTGGGTATGGAAGACCAAACCCTTTTCAATGTAGCTTCAAACTCACCTTCTCCAGTCAGTCATTTTGAAGCTTAGAAAAATTTAATTTTCTAATATAATAATAAAAAAATGATCTCTCATCCCCCAAATTTAAGTGTTTAGGCTTAGCAAATACAAGGTGACCATAATGGCTGCTGTACATTGAATGTCCACTCTCTTCCATTGATCTCCAGTTGTCCTAATCTCTATCTAGCCATTGAATCCAGATGGCTCTGGAGAAAGTGAGGCAGTTGACCTTGCACTGCCCTTCCTCACTTAAATCCAATTCATTAGTCCTCTTGGAGAATGAAGGATAAACACTTCCCTTTGTGAGTAAAGCTGGCCCACAAACTGGAATTAGTCAGCTGTAAAAACACCCTCCCTTCTTCCCTTCTTCTACTTCCCTCTTTTCCTCCTTCCCTCCCTTTCTTTGTCCCTCTCTTCCTTCCTTCTTCCAACTTCCTTCCTCCCTTTCTCCCTCACTCCATTCTTTTTTTCCCTTCCCTCCCTCCCTTCTTTCTTCCCTATGTCTCCATTCCTCTTTCTCTCCCTCCCTTCAACATCCGCTCCCTACTTCCCTTCCTCCATTTTTTTCCCTTTCTTACTTTCCTTTTCTTCTCTCTCCCTCACTGCCTTCCTCCCTCCTTACCTCTCTCTCTTTATTTTCTTCCTCTTCCTCCCTTTTTTCCTTTCTTTTCCTCTCTCTCTTTCCCTTACTTCCTTCCTCCTACCCTCTCTTTTTTTCTCCCTTCCTCTCTCCCTCCCTTCCTCTATCCACCTTTCCCTTCCCTTTTCTTTCCTCCTCCTTTCTTCCCCTCTCTTCCTCAAGGAACAAAACCAGAACCACTACAACCTAGATCAATCACTTAATGGGTGGGGCCTTGGTAAAATTGAGAGCTGTTAAAGACCTTAGCTTAAAAAAGGACAAATTCCCCCATTTCATCCATTGCCATCTCCAGTCATCATGATCTCTATCTGGCCACTGAACCTAGATGGCTCTGGAGGGGAAAGTGAGGCAGGTGATCTTGTATACACCTCCCTCACTTAAATCCAATTCACTTGCATGCCATGACTTTTGTCATGATCCTTTTTCAGAGGGAAGGATGAACAATTTTTCTATCAACAATCCTGATGATTACATGTCTCCTTGAATTCTGGCCAATGTAAAAGACCCCGCCCGAGGGAAACAGGACAAAGCTTCATTCTGTCATCTAGGTAGGGCTAGTTGAGTCTGGAGTTGGAGAGTCTAACCCCATTGAATTGGAAATTAGTGGAGAAACACTCATTCAATTCCAAGATTTTCTCTGATTCCAGCTCAAACTACACCTAGCCCCTATCTGGAGCCGGTAGCCAAGGCTTCTATTATAAAATGAGCCAACTTGGGGCTCAGTCCTTGCAGAGGACCTAATAGGTCATGCCAAGGAAATTCTCACCCTGGCATAGCAGCAAACCTCTGCCTGCTGAAATGATGTTCTCTTTCAACATTAGCCCCTCTTTTATCTCTTTCTCACCTCTTTCAGCAACAAAACTTTATATCTCTCTGTCAGGATTTTTCTGCTAGAAACACTACTTCTCTATCAGGACTTTGCCCCCAAGAAATTCAATCTTTCTATTCATGAACAGCAAAGGCTGACTTCCCAATACCAATAATTAACTTCTAGTTTTGTGAGTTGGTAAACTCCTTTCATATTTCCTTAATTTCCATGTTGTGAAAGAAAACAGACTTCTCCCTTCAATTAAAAAAAAAAGCCTCAAGAAAAATCAGCATCTATAAGATATCCAGTCAAATGGACCAAGAAGAAGCCATTACTTTCCAGCCTGATACTAGGACTTCTGGATTGAGAAATTCTTCAACAATTTGTAATTTGTGAGCAAGATTTACTGGGATTGCTGACAGTAAAGAAGGAATTTCCTTTTCTGGAGTTACTGAAGTAATCCATGTTAGCACCGATTTCCTTCTCACATTAGTTTTCTGGAGCCCATCAGACTCCAATGTTCTTTAGGGTGGTAAGAATAGTATGATTTGAATTTTTATAATGTGTGAGGCTGATTAAAACACAATTAGTGGAAGGGGCAGAGCCAAGAAGGGGCAGAGAGAAACCAAGAAGTTGTTAGATTCTTTAAAGAGATGATGATATTTTTAGAATTGTTAAATTCACTGTAACAAAAAACTTTTCCAAGAAAATCCCAAATGAAGAACCAAAGAGCTTGATACAAAGGAAAGAAATGAATAAGAAAGATACAAATAAGCACACCAAAAGCTAGAAATCATTTCACATTTTTATTAAATGGAGCAAAAGAAAGGTTAACAGTAATCCGAGTGTCATAGGAGTGCAAAAGCTTGAAATCTATGGCTTTCGAAGAACTTTGATAAATTCTAGGAAGGCTATAAAAGCCAGAATTCTCGTGTGATTGGTTCATTATTTTTTTAATTGCTGAAAAAGAATTGATAAATTGTAAAACTTCATAGACAGAATCCACTGAGAATCAGAAGGCACAACATATTTAGGAATAGTCCTCTTCAGCTTGCAGGTGAAAGGCAAGCCATCTAGAAGTTGGTGATGCTCCTTCTCTTGCAGAGGAAGTTTGGAAATGGAAAAACACCAGCTGGCGAGCCTCGTGGTGGATTGAGAATTCCTCCTTGGAGAAAGGCTCAGAGAGATGAATAGCAGCAAGCACAAAGATGAGAATCCACTGGACAGAGAGTCATGGCACCAGGCTTTGTTCCTAGAAGTGGAGGGCCAGGAGAAAACATGGGTGTAACAGGTGCTACAAATGAAATATCAGGTAACTGATAAATAAGAGAACTCTGGAGAACATTGTAAAAGGCAAGGGTGCCAGTTTTATATTCCAGGTATACCCCAATCCTGGGAATAGGACCTTTCAGTTTGTGGTTCAATGATAAATAGTATCCATCTTCCTTCTTGACACATCTCAGGAAAAAGACAGAGGCACATCTCTCCCCCTCCCCCTTGCCCTTTTCCTTCCCCTCTATCTCGATTTTTGTTTTCCTTTAAATTTGAGCTCTGCTTCCTGGGTGGCCGGGGTATTGTCTCAGGCTTCTTGTGTCAGTGGCTACAGGCCCTAGCTGTTTACCTGGTGCTGCCCTGATGTTGCCTTGAGGCCCATGGGAGAAGTAATCATAATGTCTGGTTCTGGATTATGGGGTGGAGTGACAAATTGCTGATGCTGCTGAAGGCTTTAGGGGTCTAAAAACTTAGTTTCTGTTGAGCTGAAGTTCTAGTAGTGGTATTTGGTATGTGCTGAGGCCTTGTGGGGCCTTTCTGTTTCCCCTGCATAGGATGGCTGGATCTATGGAGGATATCTGTTTGGCCAGGGCTACACTGGAGCAAAGTGATGATTCCTGAAGCTTGAGTCTGAAGCCTCCCCTGATTTTGCCAAGGCATATGCAAATTCTGAGATTGGAGTTTATGTCCTCCACCCTGACCTCAGAATCTCCTGTTGATTTACTGAAGTGGGGCTTGTTGCTGGCTCACTGAGGAGCTTCCTGTTTAGGATTCTCCCTCCCTTACCCAGTTAAGAAGGAGACTTCCTATTGGTCCTCCAAGTTTTCTGGAATAAAAGATTGTTTCACCTGTGAACAGATATTCTGGAGAGTAATTTGGAACTATGCTCAAAAAGTTATCAAACTGAGCACACCCTTTGATCCAGCAGTGTTTCTACTGGGCTTATATCCCCAGAGAGATATTAAAGGAGGGAAAGAGACCCACATGTGCAAAAATGTTTGTGGCAGCCCTTTTTGTAGTGGCAAGAAACTGGAAACTAAGTGGATGTCTATCAGAGAATGGCTGAACAAGTTATTGTATATAAATGTTTATGGAATATTATTATTCTATAAGAAATGATCAGGAGGATGATTTTAGAGAGGCCTGGAGAGACTTGCATGACCTGATGCTAAATGAAATGAGTAGAACCAGGAGATCATTGTATATAGCAACATCAATATTATACCACAATCAATTCTGATAAACTCTTTCCAACAATGAGATGATTGATACCAGTTCCAATGATCTTGGGATGAATAGAGCCATCTACACCTAGAGAGAGGATTGTGGGAATTGAGTATGGATCACAACATAACATTCTTTTTGATGTTGTTAACTTGCATTTCATTTTCTTACTCATTTTCTTTCCTTTTTGAGGAAATACTCTTGTAGCATAAGAAATGATAAAAGAAATAATTTCAGAGAATCCTGGGAAGCATATCACATTTTTCTCATGTAACAATTGCATAAATATATTTAAATATTGGATTTAGCATATATTTTAACATGTATACCATATATTGGGTTACTTACCATTTAGGAGAGAGGGTCAGGGGAAGGAGGGGAAAATCTGAAACACAAGGCTGTACAAGGATCAATATTAAAAAATTATCTATGCGTATCTTTTGAAAATAAAAAGCTTTTTAAAAAATTAAAATTTTAAAAAATAAACAAAATAAAAAATTATTTCATTCTGACTTGATGATTTTTTTTCCTACTCTAGCACCTGTCTTGGTATATTATTTTATGATTGTTTAGAGATAAACATGGAAAGGTTATACAATTCACTGCTTACTACACCACTGTGGCTTCCTGAAGAGAGAATTTTTTTTTGTTGGGGGCGGGGGGGGTTGTAATCTTATGTATTTTATTTTTGACATTTTTTTTTAAATCTTTAGTTTGATATGGAGTCTATATATTTGACCTGATCTTCAAAAGTACTTTTTTTTTGAAGGTCTTTAAATTCAATATGGGGCACATAAAAACAATATATAAAACAGAAGTGGAATAGATCTTACTTAAATATCATATTCTTCATTAGTCCTATACTATATGAAGCAACGTATGTAGCTTAGTTGAATGACTGGCATATACGGTTTGTGATTGAAAATAACAATATACCTCTCTTTAAGAAAAATGATAGTAAAGAGAGAGATCATTCTTTTGTTTACTCTTAAGAGTACAGTTTATGGCATAGAGATCTGAAATAAGGCAGGAAAGTTGGAGGAAATTCTAACTCCTTCATTATTTAGGTAAAAAAAAAAAAAATTGAGGTCCAAAAATTTTGAGTGATTTGTTCAAAGATATAGAGATAGAATGTGAATAGGCATGGATTCTGTACCAACTCCCTGACTACAATTCTCAATTCATATTTCTAGCTCCACAAGCATACCCCTTAGCTATTATTACCACCCATAGGAATCATGAGAGAAAAGGGGAAGCTGTGACCAGCAAAGAATTACATTTTACATACTCCTTTCATAAGAAGTTAAGCAAACACACAAAAAAGTTAGGAACTATCCTGGAAATCTAGAAAAACTTTCAAACCCCAATCCAACTCAGTTGGCAATAACTAAGAAAGGATCTAAGGGTAATAAGGATAAGGATCTTTTCTATTGCTTTAAGACTGACCACTATGGTATCTTTTTTTTTTAATTATAGCTTTTTATTGACAGAACATATGCAAGAGTAATTTTTTTTACATTATCCCTTGCACTCACTTCTGTTCCAACTTTTCCCTTCCCTCCCTCCACCCCCTCCCCGAAACGGCAGGCAGTCTTATACATGTTAAACATATTAAAGTATATCCTAGATACAATATATGTATGCAGATGCATATAGTTCTCTTGTTGCACAGGAAGAATTGGATTCAGAAGGTAAAAATAATCTGGGAAGAAAAATAAAAATGCAAGTAGTACACATTCATTTCCCAGTGTTCCTTCTCTGGGTATAGCTGATTCTGTTCATCATTGATCAATTGGAACTGAATTAGATCTCTTTGTGGAAGATATCCACTTCCATCAGAATACATCCTCATACAGTATTGTTGTTGAAGTATATAATGATCTCCTGGTTCTGCTCATTTCACTCAGCATCAGTTCATGTAAGTCTCTCCAAGCCTCTCTGTATTCATCCTGCTGGTCCTTTCTTACCGAACAATAATATTCCATAACATTCATATAACACAATTTACCGAACCATTCTCCAATTGATGGGCATCCATTCATTTTCCAGTTTCTAGCCACTACAAAAAGGGCTGCCACAAACATTTTGGTACATGCAGGTCCCTTTCCCTGAAGAGATAATTTTCAAGAAAGAATACAATTTAATCCAAATCCAAGCCATCAACAATCATATAAAATAAACAAATTCTGCATTGCTAATAATTAGAGAATTCTATATTAAAACAAAATTGAGGTTCCTCATCATACATAATAGAGTAGAAAATATGTTAAGTTACAATGTAATAAACATGGAGCAACTTTAGAGGGAAACAAGAAAACCAATACTTTATTTTTATTAGAGCTATGAAGATACTCAAACATCTTGTAAAACAATTTTGAACTATGCTGCCTTTAAAGGTCACTAAATTGCTCAGAATTTAAGATCTAGCTCTTAATAAACATATATCACAGCCATATGAAAGATAAAATTAAGAGCCTCACCAAAGTTTCAGTTCTCAAAATAAATTCTCAAAAGTCAATAGCATTTCTACTTAGCAACAATAATAATAATAATAAAATATAAGCCTTAATAGGAGAAATCTCCTTCCATAAAAATATCATACATAAAAGATTTATATAAATTTAAAGTTCTTCTTAAAGAAATAAAAAACAAATTAAAAGCTGGGGGAATAATAGCACTTCCTTTACATTGTTATTGTGAAGATCAAATAAACTAGCCCAGAAAAATAACTTTGCAAATGTCAAAGTGTCATATAAATACTACTTATTACTGAAAGGCTTATATTCATAACTTTTTATATTAGAAGGTAATCACATCAACTTGTATGAAGCTTATGAGCTTCTTTCCAATTCTGTAAGTACATAAAGTAAATATCAGAGCCTTTTCAGGTACTAAGTATAAACATTAATAGGCAAAATAAATGACATGAATTTAGCCTTTAAGGAACTTATCATCTATGTGGAAAGATAAATTTTATAAAAATTAAACAGCCAACAGCTTGAGACACAGTTTGAGACAGAATTCATAGATCAACTATTTAGAAATGAAAACAAGCTTAAGAGTCTTGTATTGTCTTACTAATTTAATAAAGAAACTGAAGCCCAAGGAACTTGTCTCTTACACAGAGTTATACAAATTTAGGGGTACTTGCTGAACTTAAGCCCAGATTTTCTGATTCCAAGACCAGTGGTCATTTTTTATTGTACAAACCTGAAAATAATGTGGTCTGAGTTATATGTCTTATTGAAATCAAAAGAAGGGGATGACTCATTAACTAACATTAACACTTCTCCAATATATTTCATATACAATCAAGTTAAGTGGAAACTTTTTTACCTGTCTCTTCCTCCCATCCCCAGATCATCAGATCGAAAACAACGGAAAACCCCTTATTCCGTGAAATAGTTCTCTCAGAGAAGATAGAAATTCATATAATTTCTGCTGCAATTCTGCTGGCTTTGTTCAGGATCACTAAAGTCCCAGATAAATCAGCTTTCTTTCTGAGGATGCCTCTAACCAATGGTATCAAACTGAAGTAGAAACAGCAGCCACTAATATATACACAAAGATTCCTGTAAAAACATTTTCCAGAGACTTTTCATTCTCCTTTATGGTGTTTTATTGTTCTAATTCACCAGTCTACTCCTTCTCCCCTAGAGTTTTTATAAATCTTACTTAATACTTGTCTGTTCCTGACAAATTTCCCCATACAGAAAACTTTCTACACTCCTCTGTGGATTTCTTTCACATTTCCCAGACCACCCTGATATTTATTTAACTCTATGTTTTTTTAGGATGTCCACCCTCACTGACAAGACAAATACTTAAGCCTAATTTTCTTTGTCTTACCTTATTTATAAATTAGTGGCCATGGTTTTTTGTGCCATTTCCACTTTTCTGTTCACCCCTCCTTTTCAATCAGTCTCAGGTTCCTGAAATCAGACTGTGGAGTACTCTCTCTTCCAATTGCCACTGAAATCAATTGAGTTTACCTTCATGCCCTTTGGTGTTGATCACCTCTCTGTCTACATGCTTAAATTCCGGACAAACATTGTTCCTAACCTTAGGAAATTTATAGTCTGAAGCTAAGGGTTGACATGCACAGAAATTAAAACACACACACACATACATACACAATGTTAAATTGAGACTGAGTTGTCTCAGTAGCAAAGACACTGGCATTTGCCAGGATCATAGTCAGTAAGTATCTGTCAGTGAATCATTCAAAAACATTTACTAATAGTCTTTGTTTCAGATTGGGCAGTCAGTGGCCAAGTGGATAGAGATCCAAAATTGGATTCAGAAAGACCTGAGTTTAAATCATGGTTCACACACTTATTCGTGACCCTTGGCAAGTAACTTAACCTCGTTTGCCCCACTTTCATCTGTAAAATGAGCTGGAGAAGGAAATAATAGCAAACCACTCCAGTATTTTTCTTAATAAAACTCCCACAGGGTCTTAAAGAATTAGACATGACCAAAAGGACAGAACAGTAATGTATCAGACATTATTATAAGCCTTATGGTTGCAAAGAAAGGCAAAATATAACTCCTGGTCTTAAGAACTCACATGTAAATGGAGGAGAAAACAAAAAGAATTAAATATAAAAAAAATGATATGTATAAGATACATTGGAGATATTAGCATTAAAGAGTATCATGTAAGGCTTCATAAAAAAATTTGTACTTTAGCTGGGACTGAAAAGAAACCAGGGGAGACTTGATTTTTAATCTTCCTAGCTTTGGGGCCAAATCCTATCCATTATATGACATTGTTTCCAGTCACAAAAATACAATATCACAAAATTTCAGAGATGGAAGAGACTGGAAAGGTCATTTTTTTCTGTTATCTAACTTGTCTATAGTATCCATTAGTAATCAACTTTAAGCTATTCGCTTTTGAAATCTCAAGTCTTGGAGAGAAGTAGGTTTTTTAGTTTCTTTTGCTTTTGGCTCTTGTGAAAAACTATTGATTCATATTGAGCCAAAAATTCCAGAATCCTTCCCACAAAATGTGATGTCACTATTTACCACATATCAAATACATGTACACCTAGTTTTTGAACTAATGCAATGGATAGAAAGATGAAGAGAATAAAATAGCCTACTATATTTATTCTTTGTTTCCTATTTTAAAAAAACACTATTTGATCCCATAATGTTGGGATCCTCAGTAGTGCAGACCTGCTGACATCAGCGGGAGTCTGAGCACTTACCCAGAATTATTGTCGCCTCTATGACCTTCAGTTGTCTCTGGATACAACAGAGCAGTCTGATACCACTAATGCAGTTAGAGAAGCTTTATTGTTTGGTTACATCATCTTGTCTCTCCTTCTTGCTTCCTCTATCTCCCTCTGCTGTCCTGTACTTATACCCATTTCATCTGCCCCTGACAATGTGCCCCAGCTACAGGTATGTGTATAGCTTGTGTATCCAGGAGTCCAACTCCTGAGACGGTGGGGACTATCTCGATTTGGTGCGTGCTCCAAATTTGGTGCCTGTCCTGACATGCATACAGGGTGTACCCTGGACCTGTTGCCAATGAGACAGAACATACACCCGAGGCCTCAACATCCATTCCCAAGAATGAGCTGATCGAGATCCAACCAGCCAAAGACCACAAGGGTCAGGTTTGCCCACGATTTGTCTTTGCACAGACTTGTTACCTATGCATATGAGCATTGTGTGCAAGGTACACGATGAAGGGTCACAAGAGTAATGCAGACTCTTGTTATTCTGTTCCCTAGCATTCTTGTTGCTAAGTTCCCTAGCACCATAAGTCAAAGTATCAGCTTAAATGACACCATGAACATATGGCTCCCAACATGTATATCAGATTCTTTAAAAGATCCAATAAAATATAAACTTAAGAGAGGAAACAATTTTTCCCTCATTTCTGCATCCCTCAATATCTAGCATAGTGTCTGACAAATAGTAATAATTTAATAAATTCTTTTTTTTTTATGTATGCATTTCACAGCAGAGATAACTCTGCTAAACATCAATCAAATGATGCTGATTAAGTGGAATTTCTAACATGAGGAATGTAACCTTCCTGAAGGAGTTTACCTTAATCATGAAATGTCTCCCATCCCTATTTCATTTGGGTATGAATTCTCTTTCAAATAGAGAGCTCTTCCTATAGCTTGTTTTTGTATACAAC